>NW_004443969.1:19549207-19589916 GCF_000243295.1 Trichechus manatus latirostris | reverse complement strand
CTCAGATATTTTGAGAAAGTATTGGTGTTAGACATATTAGTAAAACTATTGCCTTTGCTCTATAAAATAATGAAATAGGAACCAGCTCTTGAATATTAATTTAGGCATGAACTAGAAGAAAAGTTTGACATTTATAAATTTAAGCATATACATATTTGCTAACAATTATTTTGGCTCTTCAAAATGAATGCAAAAATGTTTTCTTTCGATGTCATTTTGAAAGGTTATTATATAGCATCATTGTACTAGAAAAATCCTTTGACAACTCATTCCGATGTTTAACGGCACTCTCTGCCAAGAAATCTCCTTTATATCTAGTCCAGATCTTTTATGCTGCATTAGATTGTATCCATCTTCTTACTTTCCTTGTTAGAAGAGAAAATATATGTAAAATCTCTTTGTTGGCCTGAATTTATATAGAATAAACTCATGCTTACTTGTTTTTTAATGAAACTGTCAGCCATATTAATGCGCAATTACAACAGTTAGATTTCTATTCTCATCAACTTATGCCATAACTTTAAAATATAAAATAAATGCTTCCCCTTCCCGTTCCTCCAAAAAGAGATGCTCTGAATTCAGCAGCAATGATAAAAACTGTTCCTTTCTTTGTAAGAAGACTTACCCCTGTCCTCCCTGGCCATAGAGCACATTTGACTGATTTTATATCAAATACTCGATGTCTGTTTTTTCTTATATACTTATAACCCTTCCCTGAGAAAAATCTGGGAGGCAGGAAGCAAAGGCCACGGACCACAGGGCTGAGAAATAACTGAAAGTTAGAAACATACTCAGCTAGGGAGGGAGTCAGCCCAGAGAGAGTCATGAAGCAGAGCGGCTACAAAATAGGGAAGAATGAAGGACAAACTAAAATCACAGTTGAGGATAATTCAGCAGAAGGCTCACTTAGGCTCTTTTCACCTCAGAAGCCCAGAGGGCATCACCTCACCCAGCTACCCATAGTGCAATGAGTGACCATCATTGTGAGCCATTGAGGGAAGACAAAGTATGTTATATACTCCGTTAATTAAATGAGGGATATGTATAGTGCATATTAGAAAGATTTCAAATAAATTATTTTGATAATTAAAGGATTAAGCTTTAGTTATCTTTAAAACAATCACTTATTCAAAACACTCCATTTTTTGGTAATGCTAAATAAAAGATGGAGTGAGCAGTTATGATGTACAGGATTCCAGTTTGGCTTCTACCACTTACTACCATTGTTCAGCCAAGGGCAAATCACTTAACCTCCCATAGCTTCAGTTTCCTGTCTATAAGATGGAAATTAAAATATCACCTACCTCTCAGGTTTGTTAGGAGGATTTGATAATTATTGCAGTGTGCTGAGCACAGTGCCTACAACCTAATCAGTGTTCCATAAATGACTCATAGTGACCGTATGTGTAACAGAATGAAATACTGCCTAGTCCTGCACCATCCTCACAATCATTGCTATGTTTGAGCCCATTGTTGCAGCCACTGTGTCAATCCATCTCATTAAGGATCTTCCTCTTTTTCGCTGACCCTCTGCTTTACCAAGCATGATGTCCTTTCCCAGGGATTGTTCCTTCCTGATAACAGGTCCAGAGTAAGTGAGATGAAATCTCACCATCCTTGCTTCTAAGGAGCATTCTAGCTGTACTTCTTCCAAGACAAATTTATTTGTTCTTTTCGCACTCCACAGTATATTCAGTATTCTTTGCCGGCATCATAATTCAGATGCGTCAATTCTTTCTCTTTGGAGGAAAGATTGAAGTTGTCAAGGATTTCATTTTCCACAATCAATGCCTGTGGAAGCAACAGTCAAGAAATCGAACGATGTGTTGCATTGGGCAAATCAGCTGTAAAAGACCCCTTTAAAGTGTTAAAGGCAAAGGTGTCACCTTGAGGACCAAGATGTGCCTGACCCAAGCGTAGTATTTCTGTAGAACACCTAAAGATCTGAAGTTTACCACCGAATCACATAAGGCTGTGACTGTCTTATAGCCTATCAATCCATATGATGGTAAGCAAACAGTATAGTTTAGCAGTGTGAGTTCTGTACCGTATGAGAGGAAGAGTCACGTGTGCTGCTGTCTACATCTGCCTGGCATCTGTAGTACATACACATTCCACGCGTGTGGTAAATGATGAGTGAGGTAATCAGTACAGAAGTAAGTTTAGTTGTCAGTGTTCTACTGAAGAAGGCTAAGGGGTGTTTTAAAAGTTTTCTATTAAGAAGTAGCCAATTTGGAATGTGCCCTTGAACACTTAAGTTACCAGAATAATCTCTAATCCAGAATGGCTCATTCTTTAAGAATTTCCAGATAAAAGAGACTTTATTATATAGAAAGTTCTTTAAAAGCGCTCTTCAGAGTAATTAGATACAATAAAATATACTTAACACTGATTTAATTCTTTGAGGTTTTATTCATGGCTTTGTTCATCCAACATTTATTAAAAGCTTACTGTTTGTATGGTAATGTACCATACTCGGTATTTTAGGATAAAAGGATCAATTAGATAGGGTCTTTAGTATTAAGGTTAAAACTTTGTGGGAATGATAGGTATATTCAGGTGACTTTGAGTACAAGATAGAAAAAGCCCTGTGTTTTTTATGGCATTTGAGCTGGGCCTTAAAGGCTGATTAAGCTTTGGGCATATTAATAATAGCTATCATTTATCATGGCCAAGCACTTTATGTATATTACTTCTAATCTTTACCAAAACTCTGCAGGCTAAGTACTATTAGCTTAATTTTGCAAATGAGAAAACAGGTTCAGAAGGTTAAGCTTGCCTGAGATCATATAACTACCCAAACTGTCTGGCTCCAATATGCTTCTTCCATTAATACTATGTTTTTTTCTTGCTGTCAGGGAAAAGAGGGTGGGTGGGAGGGAGTGAGAAGGCACGTTGTGAAGAGGGAGAATAGTTACCACCAGATTTGTGGCAGTGAATAATCACTGGATCTAGAAGAAATTAATTACCTTTGAGTCAATTGTGTGAAGAGCTGATAAGAGGTGAGAGTAAAGGCTGAGGAATTTGGGCACTAGCCTATAGTCATTTGGTAGCCACTGTTAAGTTCTGAAATAGGGCATTTAGTATTGATACATAGGATATTGGTGAGAAAGGGAATGGGAAGCAGAGACGCAGGCTTTAAAAAAACGCATTAAAGTGGGTTGTTGTTGTTGTCCTTAGGTGCTGTGGAGTCAGTTCTGACTCATAATGACCCTGTGTACAACAGAACAAAACACCGCCCCGTCCTGCGCCATCCTCACAATCGTTGTTATGCTTGAGCCCATTGTTGCAAACAGTGTGTCAGTCCATCTTATTGAGGGTCTTCCTCTTTCTCGCTGACCCTCCACTTTACCAAGCTTGATGTGCTTCTCCGGAGATTGATCCCTCCTGATAACATGTCCAAAGTACGTGAGACGTATTGTCGCCATCCTTGCTTCTAAGGAGCATTCTGGTTGTACTTCTTCCAAGACAGATTTGTTCGGTCTTTTGGCAGTCTGTGGTATATTCAATATTCTTTGCCAGCACCACAGTTGAAAGGCATCGTTTCTTCTTTGGTCTTCCTTATTCATCGTCCAGCTTTCACATGCATATGAGGCAACTGAAAACACCATGGCTTGGGTCAGGCACATCTTAGTCTTCAAGGTGACATCTTTGCTTTTCAACACTTTAGAGGTCTTTTGCGGCAGATTTGCCCAGTGCAATGCATCTTTTGATTTCTTGGCTGCTGCTTCCATGAGTGTTGATTGTGGATCCAAGCAAAATAAAATTCCTTGACAACTTCAATCTTTTCTCCGTAAAGTAGATTAGATGAGTTATTGAGGACTTGAACTAGTGAAGTGGCATACACATGAGGGAATGCACATAAGTATACTGGTTGTAGACTTGGCAAATTGATGTGGCCATTTACTGGATGGAGAAGTGGTCAGGAATGATATTGAAGTATTGATTATAGTAACTGGGAAAATATCTGTGCTATTTTAATTGAGAAACAGATTTGCTGGGGTAAAGATGGTTTTATATATTGAGCCTGAGATGTTGGTGAGTTATTTAGATGTGGAGCTCATTGGCAGAAAGTGTCTTTCTTACCCTAGTGCCATCATTTAGAGCTTAGTGTGGTTTGTTATACTGATCTGCATCCAAAGAAGTTGTGGTGGGATTTGCTCTTCTCTTTGACATAATTGGGAGCCCTGGTGGCACAGTGGTTAAGAGCTTGGCTGCTAACCAAAAGGTTGGCGGTTTGAATCTACCAGCTGCTCCTTGGAAACCCTTTTGGGCAGTTCTGTTCTGTCCTATAGGGTCGCTATGAGCTGGAATTGACTCAACAGCAACGAGTTTGGTTTTGTTTGATTTGACATATTTGATACAGCTCAGGTTTATTTTTTTCCAAATAAATCCAAGATATCTATTTTTGTTTTACTGTTTCATAAAAATCAAGTACAGAATTTGCAAAAACATCAGATCTTTTGAACTCTTTATTTCTGGATAAGCAGGAGTTTATTGAATTACTTTCCCCTTTGTTTTCTTAGAGTTCAATGACTGAAGCATTTCAGTCCCTTCGGATAGAGAATCATGAGGTCAAGTATGATGAGAGAACAGCGAGATAGTGCCTAAGAAATTTGACTTGATGTCAAACAGAGCTGTTTCAGTACCACCAGTTGGCTGATATTGGGAAAGTTGCTTGACCCTTCCTACCTCATTTTTGTTTTGTGTTGTTCTGTTTCTTCCTCATCTGGAAAGTAGGGAGTATAATATCAATCTCATTGGGTTGTTGGGAGAATTAAATGAGATACTGTTATGGATTGAATTGTGTCCCCTAAAATGTCTATTACTGTGGCTAGGCCATGATTCCCAGTGTTGTGTAGTTGCCCAAAATTTTGTGATCTGATGTGATTATCCTGTGTGTTGTAAATCCTAACCTCTATGATGTTATGAGACGGGGTTAGACACAGTTATGTTAATGAGGCAGGACTCAGTCTATAGGATTAGGTTGTATCTTGAGTCAGTCTCTTTTGAGATATAAAAGAGAGAATCGAGCAGAGAGGAGAGGGACCTCTTACCACCAAGAAGAAGAGCTGGGAGCAGAGCGTGTCCTTTGGACTTGACTTCCCTGCTCTGGGAAACTCCTAGACCCAGGGGAAGATTGATGACAAGGACCTTTCCCTGGAGCTGACAGAGAAAGCCTTTTCCTGGAGCTGGTGTCCTGAATTTGGACTTCTAGCCTCCTAGACTGTGAGAGAATAAAGTTCTGTTTGTTAAAGCTACCCACTTGTGGTATTTCCGTTACAGCAGCACTAGATAACTAAGACAGATACTGTATGTAAAGTACTTGGTAAAATGTTGAGGCATAAAAACAAACAAACAAAAAAATCTAAACCCATTGCTGTTGGAAGCAGACCGCCACGTTTTTGTACCGCAGAGCCACTAGTGGGTTTGAACTGCCAGCCTTTTGGTTAGCAGTCGAGTGTTTAACCACTGTGCCCCCAGGGCCCCTACTTGAGGCATAGTGAGTATTAAATAAATGGCAGTTGTTGTTGTTATTGTCTTTAATTTGTATGTTCTCAAAATACTTTTTATGCTTTCATTAACCTACTTCTAATTTCTTTAATTTTCTGTAAAGCCCAGAACTGTACCCCAAATTGTAGTCCAGTATGACTTCAGAACCTTTAGAAGCATCAGATGATGCTTACTTCATGTCAACCTCCAATTTTTTTTTTTTTTTAAACTGGTGTTACTTGGTCTTTACCATGCTGGACTAAGTGCCAAAATTCTACTTAGAAATACTGCTGAGAATATTGAATATCCAAGTACTACTCTACATGTGTACTCTTATCACGTGTATTGTATGTTTACTGCGTTTTTGGCTTAATAAAAGGTGGATCTTAGACCTTTCTCACATCTAGCAAGGTTTGTATTGCTACCAGTATCTACAGAGGTGCTTCTGTGAGTGATCAGAAACTATGAGCTTTCCCTTAAGTTTGGCTCTTTTTGTTCTTATTGTATTTGACTCAGTGTTGCCTACAAATATATTTTTATTATTATTCCTCTGAAACTCATTTTTAACCAAATAATTGTCACTTTTTATTTTGGAAAATTCCAGTTTTGTGTCAGTACTATTAAATATGGCACTTTTTGTTTAATTTAGCCCAGATAATGGTTTGAACTTAATATAGGACATTTAGTTATGATTTTCTTTGATTAAAGATAAGTTTACTAATTGCACAAATACTCACGTTTTTCTTTAAGTAAATTCCTATTTTCTTGCCTGTTGTTCTAAGCTGACATCTCAGTCCTATTTCTTAGGCAGCCATGAAGTGAGAATAGTAGATGCTATCTTGCTGTTCCTTTATTTCCCCATTGGACACACACACTAAAATTTATATATAATTAGTTGGCACTAAGAGAAGAAATAAGATTTTAGTGCCTCTTCTTTCCTATATGATATATTATCGTATGTTCACAGAAGTACCTTCCTTGTTGTTTGAAATTCAATCCCAGCTCAGTACCTTCTGTTCCTGTTATCTAACTCTGAGTTCACGAACATGGCCAACAACTCTAAACTTACTTACATGTAGAGAGTTGATTTATCTGTTTTAGACACCCACATCATTCAAACCCACTGCAAATCCACTGTTATTTATTGACCATCAACTGATACACTGAGCAAAGCAAGTGATTCTGGGGGCTGGGGAGGAGGGGGAGTCTATTCAAAGCTACCACATTTCAATTTTAAAATACCAAAATTCATTTTCTAATATAAAGTCCTTAAGTGCATATCATAATTAGTTCCCACTAATGGAAGACAGAGCTTCTGTCTCAGGCTGTGAGAATGGATTTGAAAGGGCATAAGCAAGACACAATGGGAAAGTGGAATATCCAGAATTAGGTGATGAATTCTGTTGGAAACGGAAGATAAGGGCGAGAGCGAACTCAAAGCAAATCAAAAGTTTTTGAAAGTTACTGTATTGTTAAATAAAATAGAAAAATCAGAGAAAAATAACAATTATGTTTCTGTCATAGGCAAATTGATTTTGTTTTCAGTTTTAGGCAGTTGATTTTTTTGTTATGAAAGAATAGACTTAGAACATTCTAGAATTGGAAAGCGTACATAGGAAATTAAAACTTTTAAAATCTTCTAATCCAGTTCCTTTATTTTATAGCTAAGGAAACTGCAGCAGAGAGAGTTTTACTCAAGGTCATGGAACACTATAGCAGGAGAATCAGAATTTAGAAGCCAAGTGAAAAATTCATGAAATTATTATATATGTGGAACCAGGTTACCCCTTATATTAGTAACTAGTAGGGTAGGACTAACTAACATTAACAAAATAGGTCAGTTTCATCAGGTATAGATGGTGTTCAGGAATTTCTTAGATAAATCTCAAATAGTTCAATAGTATTACATCTTGTTGCAATTTTTCACTGAAAATACCTATCTTTCTAATCTGTAACTCATTTTGAGATAAAAATGCATATGACTCAGTCAGTTATTTGCTTTAGCTTATTTTGCTCCTCCAGTAAACACAGGCTATGTATATAAAAGGAGCTCTGGTGGCGCATTGGTTAAAACAATCGACTGCTAACCGAAAGGTCAGTGGTTTAAAACCACCAGCGACTCCGCAGGAGAAAGATGTGGCAGTCTGCTTCTGTAAAGATTTACAGCCTTGGAAACCCTGTGGGGTCGCTGTGAGTCGGAATTGACTCAACTGCAAAGGGTTTAGTTTTTGATTTGGTTCTGGGTGTGAGGAATAGTAGCTTCCAGCCTTCGAAACTCAAAACCTAAAAATAATTTTGTTATCTGCTTTTTCTGGGACTTAGGATCACAAATCCTGAGTGAACTAATACTATATATAGCCGTCAATTTTTTTATGCTTCCTCTTTGTAAGTTTTATATAAATCACTTATCCTTTATGGTTAGAAAATATTTTCTTAATAAGTCTTTCCCTCTAAATTTGTCTCCAGAGGATATTTATAATTTCCATTGCAAGATGGCTTTAATGGTATACCTGTTCTGCCTCTTCCTAGGGCTATCAGATGAATCCCTCTTTTTGTCTTTGAGTCCTGCTTGGACAGCTGAATGACATCACTAGAAGTGAGCGGATGTTCTGATTAGTTCAGTGGACACTGCAGTGGGTCTCATGTGCAATATGGTGAAGTATGGTACAGAGGGAAGACCATAAACTTGGGAGTCAAGCCTGGGTTTCAGCCACTTTCTATATATGCACCTTGGTCAAAGTGTTGCCCTTTCTGACCATTACTTTCCCTAACTTTAAATCATAGGTTAAAGTGACTGAGTGAGAGAGAACGTAGGTAAAGTGTTTCACCCAGTGCATGGTATACTGGTATATGTTACGTGCACATCTCCCTGCCTTTCCCCTGTAGAAGATCATACCTGCTACTCTATTATACCTTATCAACTTCAGTTTCCACTCGCAAGCATCTGAATTGACCTCTTTGTGTTGCTACCTCAATTTGTGATGCTTTTGGGGAATTATTAACGAATATAAGACTTAATTTTCCCTTATATGGATAATCTACACACTGCTGTAATATTTAATGGTATTTTTTTTCCATCGCTTGTCTCATGACTAACTTTATTTACTACAATAATATAAATCCTTAGTACCTCCTTTTAAAGTACTTAGGATCCCCAGCACCCTGCTTATTATGGGTCTGTTCTGTCTGCTGTGTTTTTTTTTTCACTTTTCATTCTTTTGTATGTCTTTGTTATGTTTTATTTTATGACTGTTTTTCAGATTTAGTACTTCTGGAACAAGGCTGTTATAATCCATAATATTTGATGGAACCACATCTTACTTTCTGGACGAGGAATCAGTGATTTACATTATTATGTGTAATCTTTGAATACTTGGCTGTGATTGAAAACCTGTTTCTGCTCATGCTTATAGTTATTTCTTTTACATCTCATGAACGTGTAAAGTGGTTGAGGGCACAGACTTCTGCTTGAAGGTAGATGATAAGTAAGCACTAATATGATAATGGATTATTGTTTAGTTTTTGAGCAGAGAAGACGTATCGCTAACATACATGGCAGGAAAAAGCTAGTCTGGGATTCTGTTGTTTGTTGCAGGCAAATCTGTATTACAGATAATATACTCAGAGCTAACTGTAAATTCAAAAACCTTTTTAGATATAGAATCATTGTTTCGATTCAGAAACTCTTCTTACTGAAAAAACAAAAACAAAAAACATTGCATTTGATAGCAGAGAGAATTTTTGTCCTTCATAAATATAATACTTACATGAGAAAGCTTTTTCCCCTCCTGGATAATGAAGCATCACTTCCATAAAATATGTCTTTGGAGTCTAATTGTGTGGCCTGTGTTAATAATGTATGGCGATATAAAAAACCCATTGTTGTCAAGTGAATTCTGACTCATCATGACCCTATAGGACAGAGTAGAGCTGCTCCAGAGGGTTTCCAAGGAGCAACTGGTGGATTTGAACTACTGACTCTTTGGTTAGCAGCCGAGCTCTTTAACCACTACACCACCAGGTCTCCTGTATACGCTCAAATAATGCAATTTCTTTCCCTTAAAAAAAAAAATCCAATCAAACAACAGTTATGACCAAGTTGATAAAACATGGCCTAAAGCAGTGATTTTCAATGTTGGCTGCACCTTAGAATCACTTTAGGGAGCTTTAAAAAAATCCTGATGCCCAGATCAATTAAATTAGAATTGCTGGAGGTTGAACCCAGGTATCAGTATTTTTTTAAAATTCCCCGGGTATATTCCATTGTACAGCCAAAGGCTGAGAACCACTGACCTCTAAAGCATCTCAACTAAATAACTATCTACAGAAGATCCATGTACCTGCAGTAACCTCTCCTGATTGCATCATGACACCTTTTTCAGTACTGCAAAAATATATGTTCCTGTCTGTGTTCTGAGGCAACCCATAGTGGAAATTATATGTCCCCATGATAATGAAATTTGTATAATTCTCTGGCCATCCTGATGAGAAATAAGAAAATGTTAAATTGTATTTATCTTTGATCTCTTTCCCCAGAAGTGTTGGCATTCCTCCATTTCCCATTGACTTAACGTTCAAATTTTCTCTTCACTGTTTTTCTTGGGTGACATTGGGAATTTTTACCATCTGATGAAGGCAGATGTATTTTCAAATAAAAATGTCTTAAGCATTTGTTCTTCCTACTACTCCTTTCTTTGGCAGACTATCCATATAGTTGATAAATAGTTTGCTTTCTTTAAATACCTTTTCATATAATCTTTGTAGCATGCTTCATGGGTATTTTAACCTAGTTTTATGGTTTTTCATGAAATAAGGTATTTTCTAAATATGTTATGCTGAATTTAACTGAAATAAGCAGTTGTACTGTATGTCTTTAAAACGATGATGATATCTTGCATTGTAGGGTAACACTTTCATTCTGAAAGATTCCCAAGCATACTGTGAATGGTTACAAATTATACAGTGAAGCACAGTCCCCATTGTAGAGTGAAGCATGGCAGCTGTTTAACAGCTCATTGCAACACTACACAGCAGGTTAGGGTAGGAAGTGAAGAATAATACTGGATTCACTTGAAAAAATTGCTAGGGGGGTGAGGTAAGCAGAATGTAATTACCTAAATTGGAATTTATCCAGGACATAAGGCTAACACTTCCAGTCTTAGAAGAGAAAGCTCTGATTCTTTAATAACCATGTATTTGCCTTCTACATAACTGGAGTATAAGGGAGCTTCTACCCCTTTTCAAACCATCAACGTATGCTCTAAAAGTGTTCCAATTGAGACTTAAAAATAATAAGTTTTTTTAAAAAGCCCCCTTTTATTTAAAACCCACATGTTCATACTAACTCAGGGATGATAGATAGGTTTATATTTACATGCCAGCTTTGGCTGTTAATGGCTGTTTAGAGTTTGTCGAGAATTCTAAGGCCGTATTCAGAATTCAAAAAGAATTCCATAATAGATTAGTGATGTCTGATGTGAGCATGGGAAAAGTAGTGGGTACACTCGTGCCATGTTTTTGTCAACCTAGCACTAAGACTTTGATATTTCTTTCTTGGGATGATTGAGCAGTACTCAGTTCTTTTCAAATCTTCCAATTATTTTAATCACTTCTCCAGATATATTTTGGTTATCCTAAGGAAATCGTAAGGGAAAGGACACTGACCATTCTTTAATGACCATCACTCGTGGGGTTAGAGATAAAAAGCTAGAACCTTAGATTGAAAATCTCAATGCAAAAATGTCCAGAAGGAAGCAATTTAATGCCAGGTTGGGTTATTATCATCTGGGAAGATAATCAAGTCACGTGATCTGGGGGAAGCAAACAGGAATTAAGGTCAGGAACACAAGACATCAGAAACATGTCACTAAATCAGGGTGACAACTGGAAATCAGAATTTGATTTGTTTAAGGAATGTTTGGAATGTAGGGAGATAGGTCCAGGGAAGCCCTGGGTCCCACGTCTGAGACCAGCACCAGGGATAGCTCCCAGCGACACTATCACTCTTTGGTTCTTTCTCAATCAGCCCTGCCCCTCAGCCTGGTGGATCCAGCTCTGTCTTAGTAACACCTACGAAATCAGGTAAATGAACCTTTCATCCTACTGATGGTAATATTAGCAATGATTTTATATTATAAGTGAGGTACTGTATAATTCATTTTATGTGTATTATTTAATTTGCGCAACCTTAATGTGGTAGTTACTATAACTCAAATTTACATATGACAAGATGAAGCTCAGAGAAGTAATTTGCCTACAGTCACATTGCAAGTGAATGGGGGTACCACAAGTTGAACTTTGATCTGTCTGGATCCAGAGCATGTGCTTTTAATAACTGTGCCACAAAGTTTCATGAGAAAGGACATTTCATGGCGCTTCCATCTATAAAGCAGCATGACTAAAGAAACATTCTGGGGTTTTAGAGCACAGTGGAGAAGGGAATTTAGAATGCTTCTAGTAACAGACTAGTGTGTGGATAATTTGTGTTTTCTTTATACTCCAGGACTGTTATTGATAGAATTGTAAAGACGTGTAGACAGTTTTTTCTGGTTCCTCCTTTTGGTATAATAGAAGTATTCAAGCAGAAGTGGAAGAACCATAGTCAGCCTGTTTAGAGAGAGTTCCTGCATTACTATGAGTTTGGTCAATGTGACCTTTAAGTTTCCTTTAAACTCTGAGTTGTTTTGACTCTAAATTCTTATATCGCTGTCATATTCCCTATTTTATTTTCCCCTAATACGCACTGATATCAATTGCTATGAAAGACTCTTCTACTCTGATTTAGATAATATGGACTCTTAAGCTTCCTTTTTTCAAATGTCCATGCTTCTAATCTAAAAAGCAAGGACTTAAAAATTAAAGAACATATTTCAATCTATAGGAATGTGTTGTGACTCTTCTGGGCAGTTGGTGTCCTTTTTATTCTTAGGGATTACCAGGGAGGAAATATTAAACTTTTTTTGGTTAGTTGTCGAACTAAATAAAACATAAGTAATCCTTTAAAGTTCTAAATAGCATGATAAAATGACATTTTAATTTGATGAAGGCCCCTGTGAAAAGACAAGTTTTATTTCGTTATCTGCATTTTGTTGTTGTTGCTGTTAGGTGCTGTCAATTCGGCTCCGACTCACAGCAACGTTATGTCTGACAAACAATCCTCACAATCGGTGTTATGTTTCAGCACATTGTTGTAGCCCCTGTGTCGGTCTGTCTTGTTGGGGGTCTTCCTATTTTTCACTGACCCTCTACTTTACCAAGCATGATGTCATTCTCCTGGGTCTGGTCCTTCCTTATAACAAAGTGCATGAGACCAAATCTCGCCATCCTCGCTTCTAAGGAGCATTCTGGCTGTACTTCCTCCAAGACAGTTGTGTTCGTTCTTCTGGCAGTCCATGGGATATTCAATATTCTTTGCCAACACCGTAATTCAAATGCGTCAGTTGTTCTTCGGTCTTCCTTATTCATTGTCCAGCTTTCGCATGCATATGAAGTGATTGAAAATACATGGCTTGGGTCAGGCACACCTTAGTCCGCAAAGTGACACCTTTGCACTTTAACACTTTAAAGAGGTCTTTTGCAGCAGATTTGCCCAATGCAATACGTCGTTTGGTTTGTTGACTGCTGCTTCCATGGGCATTGATTGCAGATCCAAGTAAAATAAAATCCTTGACAACTTCAGTCTGTTCTCCGTTTATTATGATGTGGCTTATTAGTCCAGTTGTGAGGATTTTTGTTTTCTTTATGTTGAGATGTAATCCATACTGAAGGCTGTGGTCTTTTTTTATTTTCATTAGTAAATGCTTCAAGTCCCCTTTGCTTTCAGCAAGCAAGGTTGTGTCATCTGCATATCTCAGGTTGTTAACGAATCTTCCTCTAATCCTGATGCTGCATTCCTCTTCATATAGTGCAGCTTCTTGGATTATTTGCTTGGCATGCTGATTGAATAAGCATGGTGAAAGGATACAACTCCAACTTTTTCCAATTTGAAACCAAACAGTATCCCTTGTTCTGTTCAAACAACTGCCTCTTGGTCTATGTACAGGTTCCACACGAGCACAATTAAGTGTTCTGGAATTCCCAGTCTTTGCAGTGTTATCCATAATTTGCTATGATCTACACAGTTGAATGCCTTTGTGTAGTCGGTAAATCCAGATAAACATGTTTCTGGTATTCTCTGCGTTCAGCCAAGATGCATCTGACATCAGCAGTGATACCCCTTGTTCCACATCCTCTGCTGAATCTGGTTTGAATTTCTGGCAGTTCCCTATCCATGTACTGCTGCAACTATTTTTGAATTATTTTCAGCAAAATTTTGCTTGTATGTGGTATTAATGCTATTGTTTGATAATTTCTACATTCCATTGATCACCTTTCTTTGGAATGGGCTGGGTATGGATCTCTTCCAGTTGGTTGGCCAGGTAGCTGTCTTCCAATTTCTTGGCATAGCTAAGTGAGCGCTTCCAGCATATTCATCTATTTGTTGAAGCATCTCAGTTGGTATTCCATCAATTCTTGGAGCCTTGTTTTTCGCCATTCCCTTCAGTGCAGCTTGAGCTTCTTCCTTCAGTACCATTGATTCTTGATCGTACGCTGCCTCCTGAGATGGTTGAACGTCGACCAATTCCTTTTGGTACAGTGACTCTGTGTATTTCTTCCATCTTCTTTTGATGCATCCTGCATCGTTCAATATTTTGCTAATGGAATTCTTCAGTATTACAACTTGAGGCTTGAATTGTTTCTTCAGTTCTTACAGCTTGAAAAATGCCAAGCGTGTTCTTCCCTTTTGTTTTCTAAATCTAGGTCTTTTCACTTTTTATTTTAATACTTTACTTTGTCTTCTAGAGCCACCCATTGAAATCTTTTGTTCTGCTCTTTTACATTATCGGTTTTTTTTTTTTTTTTTTTCCTGTGTTTGTTTTAGCTACTCTATGTTTAAGAGCAAGTTTCAGAGTCTCTTCTGACATCCATTTTGGTCTTTTCTTTCTTTCCTGTCTTTTTAATGACCTTTTGCTTTCTTCCCGTATGATGTCCTTGATGTCATCCCACAACTTTTCTGGTCTTCAGTCATTAGGTTCAGTGTGTCAAATCTGTTCTTGAGATGGTCTCCAAATTCAAGTGGGATATGCTCCATATTGTACTTTGGCTCTCCTGGACTTCTGTTTCATCTGCATTTTAAAATAATTTTATTACTTTATAACAGGAATGAAAACTCAGTTTTACATCTGAGGTCTTAGAAATCAAATTTATACCTAAAGCAAATTTAAATGTTGAGGTTATAAAATTTCTAAAAATGCCTTATAATGGAAGAACTGAGAGACTTTTAATCATAGTAATGGTATTATATCACTTTAAAAGACTATACAAGTTGTTAGCTATTATAACCTTTATGATAGAAAAAGTAATATTCTGTCATTCTAAGAACAATATGATAATGTGATTGGGATGGTTGAGGAGGATGTGTGGATAATAGCTGGACACTGTTTTCCAGAAAACACGTTTTTCTCCATGGTTTGTACTTAGACTATAATGATAGTGTGTCAGAATCTACTTACATAGTTTTTAAATCTCTGGAGATACTTAGTTTTAAGATTCTTTAAAGGAATTGAGAAGTAATCTAATAATTTATGTATTATGTAAAAGAAGATAATAAATCATTTAGTCATTTATTATACATGTCACTTTTGTCTTCCTTTTAGAAGATATTAACCATAAGAGATGTGTGTGTGTGTGTGTGTGTGTGTGTGTGTGTGTCTGTGTGAGATATCATTTTGAGTATTTTGTGGCAGTCCCATTGCCTTTGGTACTGTCGAGTCAAATTCAGTGGTTTATTGCATGTTAGAATCCTGTGGAACTTTAAAAAATACCAAGCACAAGCAGCACCCTAGACCCATCAAATCCAAATTTCTAAGGATGGCACCTAGATATAACTATATTTTGAAGCGCCTCAGGTTTAGAACCACTGATAAAATACATGACCATGGAACCCTAGTGGCTCAGTGGTTAAGAGCTATGGCTGCTAACCAGAAGGTTGGCAGTTCGAATCCACCATCTGATCCTTGGAAACCCTATGGGGCAGTTCTACTCTGTTGTATAGGGTCACTATGAATTAGAATCAATTCGACGGTGACAGGTTTGGGTTTTTTTTTTTTTTAATTTAGTGAAGTATGTATATCTTGTACACCTGTAGGTAGTTACATGGTGGAGATGAAAGAAAATAGTGATGAAAACAGAGGAGAGTTTTTGGAGGGTGGTAATAAGGTGATTTTTGAAATTTTAAGGTGACCAGATAGATCATAATACTAAATAAATTATAAGATGGAATGGATTTTCATCTTGTATTCTTTTACTTTGCAGTGACCTAAGTGAAAACACCTAGAGAAAGATATAAAACACCCACAATTCACCTGGCACTTGTGCAGCCTTTTTCTTTGACTCTAGCTGCTAGCCGACTCGTGACCTGAATCTTGATGATTAATAGCTCTTTTAATATTTTCTTAGCTAGTGTAACTTCAATTGCAATACTTTTTCTTCTAATGTCTAACCCTTACAAAATAGCACTAAACTATTTTTCTCAATAAATTCTACTGACACATGGTCCCACAGATTAATTATAAATTGCATAGAAGTACTGCCCTTTGTCAGTTTTAAATGTGTAGCTTTATCTTCTCTTTCTCTTTCGAATCTAAATGGAATTAGGGGCTTAAAGAAACCTGTTTTACATGGCATCTATTCCTATTCTCTTATTTTAAACAATAGTGCCTCTAATTTTCATCCTAAATGCTTTAGTTCCTCTACTGTTATTGTTATTATAATTAAAAAACAGTCATCTCTATTTTTACAAACCCATTTATTTTACAACATTGTATAAACATCTTTTTAGGAAATAATTTTCCTCAAATGCTGATTTTTTTTTTACCTAGTAGACTCTTTCCATAAATTGAATTGGGAATGCCAGATAACATTTTCTTTTCTTCTTCTTCTTTTTATTTTCTTTTTTAAGGAGAACATGAAAGGGGAAAGAGTATCAAAAGAGACTCAGACAACCTTGGAAATAAATGTTGGACCACTTTGCCATAGGTACTTTAAAACACCCCAGGCAGATTCAAAAAGTAACTTTAGGGTTTAGAGCATTTATCACTGAAATTATAATGCTAGCACAGCTCTGCAAATATTTCCTTACAGGGTTTCATAGACATTTCACAGTAAATGTCTTTTGTTAAAATGGTCTTAGGTCCTATAAAGCAGAGTCTATATTCCAGGAGGAATTCTTTTGCAGTTATTTAATAGTGTTTCTTTCACAATGCCTTCCTTCTCTACACTTTTTGTTCCCATTGCAATACTGGTATCTTTGACCAGAGGGTAGAGAAGGCTAACACTGAGTCTTGGCTACTCCCTCTAAACGATTGAAAGAAAAGAATATATGACCTTGGAGAATTTATTTAAGTATGGAAACTATCATTACTACTGAGATGCTGACCCAGTTACCCCTTGAAAGAGGTCAGAGTAGGATAGGAAATGTAGAAAAAGAGAATTGGTTAGACATAACAAAGTCCTTCACTATAATTCTGATGAAGAATTATAAATCTGTTAAAGGCAGAGCCAGTTGTATGTGTTTGTGGTTTAGGCAGCTTCTAGAATGGTATGGTTTAAGAAGTAGCCGAGAAGATCCTAACCTTGCTCAGAACATCTTGCTAATATGTCCTGAAGTTCTATCACCCGCTAGAGAAGTAGTTCTTACTCTAGGATCCATGTTTGGAGTTGGAGGTTACTGTAAAAACCCTGAAATTGTATATAAAATGTGTGGGAATGTACACATGTGCGTGTTTCTTGAGGAGAAGACCCTTAGCTTCAATCAGAGCTTATGTGTCCATAAAGATTCTATTTAAAGCACATATCCATAATGTAGTTTGCATTTATGATTTAGTGTGAATTTGGTCAAAGTGATTTCCTTCTGAGTACCTTACTGAGATATAGTCATTGATTTTTTTTTTTTTCCTTTAAGCAGTCAAGTGTTCTGACCCAGAAATCTTGAGTTCTTCTCCAGAAACCTAGAGGGTAGAGGAGTTTTTGGTTAGAGGTAATACAGGTATTGGGGCAATTGGGTGTGAGTTAGGCACCACAAGATAAGTACCTACCTAGAGGGTAGCATGATGGTACTAGCTATGGAAGGCTCAATGAGTGAGGTGTGTCAGAAGGTTAAAAAGATACAGAAAAGAAGGTGGAAAGTTAACACAACTTATCTTGTTTTCAACAAGATAATTTTGAAAGCTTTATTTTATGCTAGCTAATACTAGAATTGGAGGAACTAGAATTGCATTCCTAAGAAATCTTTACAAGTAAAATTGATAAACTGGTATAGGCGAAAGTCTGCTTATAATAACCATTTTAATTATTTATTATATCCTGCAAGTCTCAGAATTTTTCTTATAAATTCTTCTATAAAATTTCTGGAGATTTATTATGTAAGTTCTTTCCAACTCTTAGCAATCTGCCATCTAATATCCTATTGATGCGTAATAGCAATAATTTTGACACTCTACATTGGTGTAGCATTTGAAACTAATACCATTTCAATTTGTGAATTAATTTGCTCTTTTAAATAGCACTTTGTAGTTTCTAGGGCAGGTGTTATTAACTGTTTATTGTAGATAGGAAACAGATATAGGGTGCTTATGTCTTAGAGGCTCAGGGTCTAGTGAATGAGAAAGCCAAGATAAGAACAAAAGCAGTAAGAGCACTTACGGTTAGCTAGTGTAACTTTTACATTTATTCTTTCTTTTATTTCTTAAACAGCCTTTTGAAGCAGGTTCTCTTATTATATTATTTTACAGATAGGGGAACTAAAGTATAAACAACCTTGGTAACTTGTTCAAGGCCCCACAGGTAGTCAGTGGCCAGGTCAGCCTCTAGCCCAGGCCCTTGGATTTGAGAACTTCATGCTTCAGCAGTCTTTCATATTGCTTTCATGATAATTACACCATGCAACGGGTGCAGTCCATATGAGGTGCAATCAGAATCAGAGTTAGGACAGCTGTTGCAGAGAAGGTAATGCTGGAACTGTGTCTTGGAGGTTGGCAGGACTTTGGCTGTCTGATAAGGAGCAAGAAGGAATTTTCATCTGACGGAAGACCCTGAGGCATGGTAGAACTTGTCCTTTATGGAAGGCAATAGTTGCTCACAGATGGAGCTTAGGGTGCTGCTATGTCAGGGTTCGATATGAGGTTACACATGGTTAATGCAAAGCTAGAATTAAAACTTACATATTCTGAATTTCTTGCCATCTGTTTCAATACTCCTCTTCAATGTAATTCTTCGTCCAATTATATAGTTAATGAACTCAGGGAATTAATTCTGCAAACATCACTTTCTGAAGACATAGATCTTACTATTTGCCTATCACTTCTTTTGCCCAGACTTTACCAACCCTGTGTCTGAACATGCATACCCTTGTCTAGTGCATAATTTCAAGGATTAATCTACTAAATATTTATTTGGACCTGCTACCTGTCCAGGTCCCTACTAGTTTCTGGGAATCCAGAGTTATGAAGTCCTTGCTATCGAGGAGATTTTCATGATCCACATTTTTATGGCTGATACAAATGCAGCATCATACTGCATTGTTTTTTAAACTTAAAAAGTTTGTATGTGTATTTGCATTTGTATTTTTATGAGTAATTGTGTGTAGCCAAAACTATTTTAAGACATATCCTATGTTTTTGAAGTATTTCCAATTCTTTGTCTTGGTAATAACCAGAGAGATATTTAGTTTTTTTTTTTAACATGGATATATCTCTGTATTCAACAGTTTGTAGTTGAATTGTAAAATGAAAGTCCTAAGAGAATGGATTGATATAGTGGTTGCTTGCTGTAACAGTTTTCAGATGCCATGGCATTTTTGCAGCATGCTACAGAGGTGAAGACAGATGAGAAATAATAGTTGATACCACTTGCAGCTGATATGAATGTTGAAGGACAGTAGTAAAACATTTCAAGTCATGTAACATACCAGATTGTTAGGAAACAAAAGTTGTTTTTAAAATATTAGTGCACTGTAGGCCTTAGATCAATCTTGAGTGCTTTAGAATACTTTAAATTGTATATGCACTAGCATTTGATGTATATGTAGAAAACTGGCATTTTTAAATTCTCTCGCTTTTTAGGTGAAAACACACCCTCAACCTGTCAAATAGAAACTAACCGCATCCTGACCCTATTTAAAAACCCAAGGCAGTTACTTATTTTAAGATGGGAATAAGACACTAGCAATATAGAATTACAATATTTATTACTCAAGGTCTAGGATTTTTTATACTCTCTAATGGCTTGATCGATTATTTTCTTCATTGTTGTTAGAACTTTCTTGTGCTGAAAAGTACTATGTACTGCTCTGTTAATCTCAGATACCGATATTTTTCTTATAACTTTCTTTTGTAGAAGAGATGTGTGGGCTAGATTTTAAAAAGTAAGATATAAGAAAACAGGGGGGTCAAGGAAAAGAGAAGTCGAATGGCTAGAGTTGAAAGATTCAGGAAGTGGAAAAGAGAAAAGAAAACATTGATGCTGTTACTTGGTGCTTCTTTGAGATTGAATTTGAGAGATGGATCAGGGAATGCTCAGCAGTCAAGTGAGAGTAGAAAATGCTATTCTGCTGACAGTGTGAAGACATTGCAGATTGGTGTGAAGGACAGGATAGGTGGACACTGCTCACTGTTGAAGGTAGAGAGGGAAGAAACTGGCATTTATTAACAAATGTTAGGTGACATGCAAGGTATCTCAAATAGAGAGCTCATTTTAAATCGACAGAGGCCAGTGTTCACCAGGCTTCCCCTTTGTTAATATCCACTCATTGCTTCACATGAGAGCCTGAAAACTGTTCTAGGGTGTACGTACTGATAGTCCCAAGATTCACACGAAAAACAGGATCCTCCAGAGAACAAGACATTTGGAAGTGGACTTTGAAGGCAGTGCTGCATTTCACATAAGACCTGGGCTCTTGTCCTGACTCTGTGCTTCTCAGCTGTAGGACCTTGGACTCAGTTTTCTTAACGGCAAAATGAAAATAATAACGTTCTCCCTACTAGTGACATGAGATTGTAATTAGTATTAAAGGACTTTATAAATCATGAAGCAGTGTAGAACAATGTAGAACACTATTATGGTGATTTAAAAACAATCAAGGCTATATCACCTGAGAGAATATTGGTGTATTTGTATTTATTTTGTGGGCGGGTGGGCAAGAACAATAGCAATGGTTCCATTTTAGATCTAGTTGAAACCACTCTTCAGGACAGGTCATGGAAGTCCACTGGTCTCAAAGGTATTGTGTTTGGAAGTTTCATATTTATAATCTCTTGCCCCATATGCATGTAATATGACCACATTTTAATATGTATACAGATTACATATGCATATACCAATGGAGAAACATGTTTAAAAGAATGTATACCAAAATGTTACCTGTGGCTGTATCTGGATGGTGAGATTAGGCTGATTAAAAATTTGCTTTCTTCCTCATTTGCTTGTTCATCTTTTCTAAATTACCACTAATCACACACACACGCACGCACATAAAAATCACATATGGAAACTTTACTTTGGCAGCTCATAGCTTGCCTGACTTGCCAGGTTAAGGTTAACTAATGCATACATTTGTAAATATAGAATTTACTATTTTTTAAAAATTCACTGGAAGAACAAACAGCTGGCATAAATTGCTGACACCGTGGAATGGTATGGCATACATATTTAATAAAAGAGAGCTGTGTTTTCCATAGAGATGTTTTACTCATTTAACTCGCTACTTGTTGAACTTGCTACTCATACACCTTCTTACGTACTTTCCCTGGACAGTTTCTCTTGGGAGATTTCTGCTCTCCTCTGCTCAGTGATAGCACCTATAAGGAGCAGATTTCCAGGGTGAGACTTTATATCTCTTTGACTTTGAGTTACGGCAATTCCTGGCTTCTTTAGCCCTGCCCTAGAGCAGTTTGCCCTGCCATCCTCGGTGAAAGGCCCTCTCTGAATTCCACTTGCTTTTATTTATTATTAAATTTTTGCTCAACTTTGACCAAGCAGTGTAAAACCCATTGCCGTCAAATCGATTCAGACTCATAGCAACCCTATAGGACAGAATAGAACTGCTCCATAGAGTTTCCAAGGAGCAGCTGATGGATTTGAATTGCCGAACTTTTGGTTAGCAGCCGAACTCTTAACCACTTTGCCACCAGGGCTCCACCAAGTAGTCTGGTACCACACGAATCCCAGAGAAAGACATGATGGCCATTCAGTAACGACCTGTGTAGGACAGAGAAGACAAATAAGGCATAAAAGCACCCTAGTAAGGGATGGCACAGGTGAGAAATTGTTGTTCCTGCATTTCTGTTGTTTTTATCATTTCTTCCAGTGACATTGCCACCAGGTATTTTCAATGAATTGGACAAACAAGCAGTAAGAAAAAGCAGAGCAGTGATCAAAACATAGTTCAGTGTGTGAAACCACAGAGAGTGACGACCTGGTGAATCATCACTCTCTTTAAATTGACAGACTGGCCTTTGTTTGTATTTAGTAGAATGTTGGAAAGAAGGAAAAACAAAATGATGCCAGATTTATCTCTTTGGAAGGCAACCCTGGTGGAAAAGAGGGGTCCTGAATGGTGTTATAGAGTCAAGATTGGCCAGCTGCCATATAAATTTGTATTCAATTTGGCAGTACAGAGCCTTGCTTAAATTTAGCTAACTTATTTTCACTTTGAATCACTAAAAGGGAAGCAAGTGCCGTAGAATTTTCAGATTGTTAAAACTGCTTTGAATCGCAGTGATTGGCTCTGCCTTACCACGTGCCTGCAGTCTGTTCTGATATGTTTCGATTCAGAGTCCTCAGGGATATGAATCCCATTTCACTTCACCTGTCACCTAGTTGCTCAACTAACCTTTATTCTAGTAACAAGTTAGTCATACAACACCTCAGAAGGATACTTAAGCTGAGATCCTAGTGCAATCTATTTTTTTTTTTTTTTTTTGATAGTGTGGTAGCGTTGGGCACAATTCATGTGCATACAACATATTCCCATAAAACTCACATTTTGTATTTACAGAGAAATTTCTCCTGAGAGTTAAGTTCTTGTAAAACATTCTTGTTCTACAGCATAAACGAATTATACTCAGGGTCACTGAAAGTGAAGTGTACTGAGGAAAAGAATTTTTTCATTAAAATGTAGTTTATATTGATAAAACAGATTACTAGCATTTGATGAAATGTGAAACTTGGAGCTCCCCATATCACTAAATTGCTGCGAGGTTTATTTTGGCAAGGGGAACCAGGATGTGACATATAGAAGGCCAGGCATTATACCTGTTAGCATTGTATTAAATTGTCTTTTGGTAAAGTTGTTTAAAAAAAAAAAAAGAATGGTATCTGTGTCTTGTCAAGCAGGCTGTGGTAACTAGGAATATTAGAAAATAAAAGCTGTTGTGTTATCAGTTTTGGCACAGTCGTTTATAAATCAGTATTTTAAACATTGACAAGTGGTAATCTAATAGGGAGTGACCCAGTTGGCAGGAAGTTCTAATGACAGATGATGCAATCTCATTTATCACTAAGGGGCTCTGCTGAGCTTCTTACCTTTCTCTGTGTTTCAGCTCATATTTCCCAAGTTTGGGATGTGAGAAGCCACAAAGGGCAAATCCTGTGGCATGAAGCCGGAAACCAGTCCCAAGTAGAGAAGAGCATTAACACTTTAGGAGCCCACGTTGTTGAAAATGTTATTCCACTTTGATAATTCTCAATTTAAAACACAAGTGAGATTGATAACATTGTTAGGAATGGGTGATGTTCTATTTACTTACATTTTTATGCAAGAGAACGTAAAGTAGGTGAAATTTTGAATGAGGAACAGGAAGAAGTGATTTCAGGAAGAAGTAATTTAGAAATTAATCATATAAGCCCAATTAAAAAATGGGCAAAGGACATGAACAGACACTTCACCAAAGAGGACATTCAAGCAGCCAACAAACACTTCGCAACCATTAGCCATTAGAGAGATGCAAATCAAGCTACAGTGAGATACCATCTCACCCTGGCTAAAATGACACTGATTTAAAAAAATAAAGGTAACAACAAATGTTGGCAAGGATGTGAGGAGATTGAAACCCTTATCCATTGCTGGTGGGACTGTAAAATGGACCAGCACTATGGAAAATGGTATCCACTATCTCAAAAAACTAGAAAAAGGACTACATTATGATCCAGCAGTCCCACTTCTACGTTTATACCCTAGAGAGCAAATAAAAGAGACACAGACAGACATATGCACACCTATATTCATTGCAGCATTATTCTCAGTAGCAAAAAAAATGAAAATAGCCTAAGGACCCTTCAGTGGATGAATGAATAAGCAAAATGTGGTATATACATACAATGGAATACTGCACAACCATGAAGAACAATGGTGAGTCCATAAAACATATTATAACATGAATGGATCTGGAGGACATAATGCTAAGTGAAATAAGTCAATCACTAAGGATAAATATTGTATGATCCCACTTTTATAAGAAGACTAGAATAGATATATATACACAGAGACCAGTGTTCATTGGTGGTTACCAGGGATGGGTGCAGTGGGTGGGAATTGCTCTCTAGATTATATATACTTGTTATTTTTGGTCATGGGAAAAGTAGTACCAAATGTGGGTGTAACTAACACCACTTGATCAAAGTAAACGATGCCACTAAGTAACTCATAAAAGAAAAGGATGTTTGTGCTAAAAAGTATGACATATATAATATGGCAACAACACCAACAATAACCAAAAAATGAATGTATGATCACTTGTGTATGTGTCTAGGCATATATGTGTACATGTGGGTACAGGTAAGTACATATGTATGTACAGATAGAAGTACCTTTATGTACATGTATGTACAGATGTGTGTGCATGCATATATATTCATAGAGGACGCAGGTACAGATACTTTTCATAACCAAACACCTTGTGAAGTTGTTTTTCTGGGTGTGAAGACTTAGGACCTTAGTCTTATAGGACAAGTCAGTCAGTTGGCATAATATCGTTCACAAGGTTTATGCTTTGCATTCTAGTGAAGTGAGTAGTGTCTGGGATCTTAAAAACTTGGGAGCAGCCATCTAAGATACAACTGTTGGTCTCTACTTGTTAGGAGCAAAAGAAAAAGAAGGAAACCAAAGTCTCAGAGGAGAAACTAGTCTACAAGGCTAATAGCCTACATGAGCCACCGTGGCCTCATCTACCTGGAGACCAGAAGAACTAGATGGTGCCCAGCTACCAGTACCAACCATTCTGATCAGGGCCAAATAGATGCACCCTGATAGAGGGGGAGAAAAACACAGAACAGAACTCAAATTCTTAAAAAGCCCAGATTTACTGGACCAGCTGAGACTAGAGGACTCCCTGAGACTGTTGCCCTGAGATACTCTTTAACCCTTGAACTGAAACTATCCCCTGAGGTCACCATTTAGCAAAATAACAGAATGGCACACAAAATAAAGGATTTTACACGTGAGTACAGTGCTACATTAGAAAATCATCTGTATGAGACCAAAAGGTCAACAGTTACTCTAAAGCAAAGATGAGAAGATAAGGGGGCATGGAACTAGAGCACTGGAAGTGGAACAGCCAACATAATTAAAGAGAATGTTGGTATATTGTAAAAAATGTAACTTATATCACTGAACAATTTGTGTAGAAATTGTCAATTGGGAACCTAATTTGGTGTAAACTTTCACCAAAAACATAATAAAATATTATTTTGAAAAATTAATCATATGATAAAAAAGGCAAACAGATTGTGATGAGATATTTGCTGTTATTCAAATTGCTTTCCCCCCTATAGTTAATGTGTGATGTTTCTCTCTGACTGCTTTCAAGATTTTTTTCTTTGCCTTTAGTTTTCATAAGTTTGACTATGATGTGTCTTGGTGTGAATTTTTTTAGGGTTTATCCTGTTTGGGGTTTGCTCAGTTTCTTGAATCTGTAGATTATTTATTTATTTTTGACAATTTGGGAACATTTTAACCATTATTTCTTTGAGGATGTTTTTCAGCCCCACCCTCTTTCTCCTTTCCTTCTGGGATTCCAATGACATGCACATCAGAGCTTTTGTTATAATCTCACATATTTCTGAGACTGTGTTCATTTATTCATTTATTTCAGTTATTTTCTCTCTGTTGTTTAGATTGGGTGATTTCTGTTGTCCTGTCTGCAAGATCATAGATTCATTCCTTTGACCCCTCCATTCTACTGTTCAGCTCATTCATTGTTTTTCTGGTTTTCAATGATCTGTTTGTTCTAAAATTTCTATTTAGTTCTTTATGTCTTCTGTTTCTTTCTTTATAGTTCTTTTTTTTTTGCTAAGACTTTGTTTCATTTGTTTCAAATGTGTTCATAATTGTTCGTTGAATCATTTTTCTCTTGGCTGCTTTAAATCCTTGTAAAATAATTTTCACATCTGTGTCATCTCAGCTGACATCTGATGATTGTCTTTTCTCATTCTGTTTTTGAGATCTTCCTGCGTCTCAGTATGATGAATGATTTTTTTTGTCGACAACTGGATATTTTGGATCTTGTGTTAATAAGACTCTGGATCTTATTTAAATCTTGTGTTTTCGCAGGCCTCATCTGGTGTGTGAAGGGGGATACCACCTCATTCCTGATGGGTGGAGGGTGAAGGTCCATGCTCTCAGACCTTCTTTGACTGGCGAGGGGAGCTCCTTGTTACTACTGGATAAGGTCGGGAATTCAGGCTCCCCACTAGGCCTCCGGTGATACCACCCGGCCTGAGAAAAGGAGTAGTATCTTGTTATTGTTCCCTACATGGCCTCCCCTGACACCTTGGTTGGGGGCTTTGAGTGGTAAAAGTCCTGACTCGTTACTAGGCCCCCTCTGATGCCGCCCCAGTGGAGAGATGGAGGGACCCCTCATTACTGCCTGGCTGGAGTGAAAGTTTCAGCTCTAAGTCTGTGTCTTCTCTGATGCTTCTGGGATGGGGCTCAGGAGGACAGCTTGTAACAGCTCAGTAAAGGTGAAAGTCTAGGCTCTCCACTCAACCTTTGCTGGCAGTTTTGGGGCCACAGTTTTTACTGTGGTGTTTGGCTGGAGTAGAGCAGTTATTGTCTAGAAGTTTTATGTCTTGCTAGGCTGCCCCTTTTCTGGTCCTTCGGCTAGATAGAGTAGGTTTTTCTCAGGGTTTTTTTTTGTCTGTGCCCATTGGCATTTCCAGGTTGCCAGCGACTCCTGTATCCAGTCTGGGATATATCAGATAAAAAAAAGAAAACCCAGGGAACTCCACACTGTTATTCCTTGGGTCCCAAGGTCTCTAGTCAGTCTGATGCCTTTTTCAACCTTTCAGAGCTGCCTTTTGTTTGTTTATAATGTCTAGTGGGAAGTGTAGGGAAAAGTATGTCCCCATCATCTTCCTCTAAACTTTCTATTGTAGGAGTTTTTGGCACCTGTGTCTCAAAATATAGCAGAGGTTCTAGATGCTGGCATCATATGCTCAACTGCTTAATTATCCTGTACTGGAAAACCCTATGCAACAATCCCAGGGATTACTCCTTTTAATATGGTACAAGACTGTACAAATGTAATACTTCCTTGGGATAAAGAAGCAATTGGGTTATTCCCTATTTAAACATAATTGACAAATAGCAGTAAGCTTTTCATACATAGGTCTGTTTAAGATTTAAAATTTATTTACAACCAGGGTGAAATATTTTCCTCTTTACTGATGAACAGATAAGAACTTGAAAATAGTAGAGTGGCATGAGGTAGTATCTCATTCATTTGGCTAGCTTAGAAAATAAACTTCATGACTGTTTTGCTTATGGATATTCATAATTCTGAAAAAATATTCATTGTTTTTAAGCATCCTGAGCATCTGAATTGTTACTTTGGGTTTCAGTAGTTAATAGCAACTATATAGGAGTATCTCTCTCTCCAGTATTATAATAGTAGAGGTCCAGCTGTGTGACATGCTGGGACTCTTGCGGGGTGTGGGAGGAGAGGGATGTGCAGAGAACCAAGGACAGCAAATGCTGGCCTGCCCGGAGAATGTCCAGCAATCTGAATCACCAAGTTCCCGGGGCATAAGAGGAGACTCACATCTTATTAGAGATTTAGTCTAGAGGGATGGTCAGGTGCAGTTGTAAGGTGTCCGGGTGTCGGTGCTCAGAACAGGTAGGTCCATCCAAGTTCACATAAGGCCTGTCAGAAGCAGAGTCAGTCCTGGGAAAGGAGGATCAAAGGAACCAGATGTGGACATCAGTGCCACCACCGCCTTGCCTATGTTTGAGGGCCTGATTACTACTGCAGCCCTGTCTGGAAATGAGCTGGGGCCTGAGATCCATGGAAAAGGCCCATTGGGTGGACTGGCGCCAGAAGTGTGAAGAGGAGGAGTAGGGAGAGCAACAGCAGACAGGATGATTATAGCCAGAGCTTCTTATTGGCATATCCTAGATGTGGAAGTCAAAGCCTCTTTTCAGACCCTCATTCACTCTGTAGATGCTGCTTAGCTGGGCTTTCCATGGTTCTGGGTCTACAGGCTTTTAGTACCAAACTACAGATGAGCCAGACCAGAGAGGGTGAAAATTCGTGCCCAGAATCAGTTTGGCACATCAACAGAGTGGGGAGGAGAATCTGCCCTTGGCTGATTTTCTTTTGCTTTTTAGCACTTTTTCTATACTTCTAGAGCCAAAGGACAAATGGGAATTTTAGGGAATTTTCTTAATGTAGAGAATTGCTCCCCTGGGAGTTCAAGCAATTGTATTCTTTTCTCAGTAATTTGGGTGCATTGGAAAGGCCCTGACGTGAGGATCAGAGACTTAAGATCCGGTGTCAGAAAGAGACTGCAGACAAGTGTCCTTACTCATCTAAGTAAAATGGGAATAATATCAGTCCTGCTGCCTGACAGGGTTATTTTGAATGGAAATAAATGGAAAAAAGTTTAAAAGGGCCATGTGATATTTCATAATGTAGTATTGCATTATATATTTCTCCAAGCACAGATGCTTCCCTTCTTCTAATTTTTCACTTCTGTTATATGGAGAGAAGTAACTCTTCCTTATTAGGGAAATTAGTGGAACAGAATGAGTCCCTTGCTGTCGGGACAGTCTCCTTCTGTTGGTTTTGGGTTTGTATTGTATTGTAAAAATATATAGATAACACAACAATTTGCATGTCAACCTTTTTAACGTATATAATTTTTGGGCATGTTCAAAAAGATACATTTTTGTTATTTTCCTTCAGATGATCCATTTCTGAATTCTTTCTACTAGTTAAGTGCCAACATTGCGGGGTTCTTCCCCCCTTGGTAGCTCTGAATATCGTTTGCTGATAATGACGTCCTTATAACTAAGAGGAAACTTAAAAAAATCACAGTAGCCCTCACTAACTAGTTTTCACTGTAGCGGTATGGCTAGAATTCTAAAAATTGTTAAGCAGGTAGAGTTTGTGATGTACTTTGATTTCCTTTTCTTCCTGCCGATACTCAAACATCCTATTAGAATCCCATGCAGGGTGGTGCTCTAATACCTAGGCACCTGGAAGACTCAAGAAGTATTTGTTGAATGAATGAAGGAATGGAGGATGGATGCTTTCTGCCCTTTGACTGAGTCAGGCTCTATATTGTGGTGCTCCCCTTTGGGCTCCAGCGGCCCTTCTACCATCAGCATTTATGTTGTGTTCCATTCCCTAGGTCTCCCAGCTACCAACAAAGTGGCAGCAGGTTATTTAATACACTAGCTTGTGTTAACCTGGTATGACTGATGAGGGACCTATCAGAAATATGTTAGTAAAGAGTTCTACGTTAGTCTCACAGTAAGCACTCAGTAAATGTTAGGTGCTATCATCATTGTTGTCATCATCATCATCATCATCATCATCATCCAGAATAGGCCCATTTAGCCACTGGCTTTCAAATTTTGCACCAATGTACCATAGAACTCTAAGTAAGAAACTTCCCAGGTGATGTTGAAGGTTTGGTGGTAAGGTGGGACGGAGACTTAGTGAAATATGTATGTAGGGATAGAATACAAAGTTATGCTTCCATTAGGCTCTTTACATTCTTTAGCCAAATAAGCTGTACTTTGTCTTTTTAATAGATTTCAATTTCTAATAAATTTTATTTTTGAAAGAATTCAACTACTTAATTGTCTTTTTCAAAAGAAATACTGTAAGAAGTGTGCTGGTTGTTGGAGAGTACAAGATGACTATAGCTCTTTTCTTGTAAACATGCAGATGACATGGACAGTGAAAAAGAAGAGAACAGTAGCGGATGACATTTTGGAATGTATTCTTAAGCAAATAATTTATACAGTCTTTAAGAAGAGCGTACTTCTCACTAGAAGCAGCATGTCTGACAGTGCCCATGTCATGTCACAGCAGCCTCACTGTTTGTTGTCATTGGGCTGCTGGACTAGTTGATAGTATGGGGTTTGTATCACTTCCCAGATGTTTGACCTTGGAAAAGTCACTGAGCTCTGTGAGTGTCAGTGTCCTCAGCTATAAAATGTCAAAAATCACGCAACCTCAAAGTTATGAGGATAAAATAAAAGTTTTTTTTAAATGTAAAATACTTGGTATACCTTTGTTGTCATTTTCAACTCAGGGAAACCTTACGAAAAACAAAACAAAACGTTGCCCAGTCCTGCGTCGTCCTCAAAATCACTAGCCTGTTTGAGTCCATCATCGCAGCTGCTGGGCCAGTCCGTCTCACTGAAGGTCTCCCATGCCCTCACTGGCCTTCTGCTTCACCAAACACAATGGCCTCTGTCATGGTTTGAATTATGTCCCCCAAAACATGTGCGTATCAGTTTGGCTGGGCCATGATTCCCAGAATTGTGTGGTGGGCCTCCATTTTGTGATTGTAATTTTATGTAAGAGGATTAGAGTGGAATTGTAACACCACCCTTAACTCAGGTCACATCCCTGATCCAATATAAAGGGAGTTTCCCTGGGGTGTGGCCTGTATCACCTATTATCTCTTGTAAGAGATAAAAGGAAAGGGAAGCAAGCAGAGAATTGGGGACCTCATACCATCAAGAAAGCAGTGCCGGGAGCAGAGCGCATCCTTTGGACCGGGGTCCATGAGCCGAGAAGCTCCTAGTCCGGGGGAACACTGATGAGAAGGCCGAGAGAGAGAGAGAGCCTTACCCTGGAGCTGACACCCTGAATTTGGACTTTTAACCTACTTTACTGTAAGGAAATAAACGTCTCTTTGTTAAAACCATCCACTTGTGGTATTTCTGTTATAGCAGCACTAGATAACTAAGACAGCCTCCTCTAGCAATTGATCCCCCTTGATGATGTGTCCAAAGCAAGTAAGTCGGGCAATGTTCTGTTGTGATTCATAAAGTTTTCCATTGGCTAATTTTTGGAAGTAGATCTCCAGGCCTTTCTTCGTAGTCTTAGTTTGGAAGCTGTGTTAAAATTTGTGCACCATGGGTAACATTGCTGGTATTTGAATTACCAGTGGCACAACTTCCAGCATCACAGTAACCCGCAAGCAACCACATTATGGCACACTAACAGACAGGTAGTAGTAGTATACCTTTAGGCCTCAGTATGTACACGTGTACATATACTCTTTAATACATAGAAAGTATTAGATGATATCAGCAGGGCATTTCACAGAACCTCTTATGGTAGCCTCATGATTAAGATGGTTCGGTAGAGTCACAATTGGCTATGCATCTTTCTTAAATGGATATATTCTCATGAATTCCTTTTAATCTAAAGGGAGACCCTAGGTTATTATGGAAAGAGCACAGGTCTCATTCAGATAAACCTTATTTAAAGTCCAAGCTCTGCCATTTTCCAGATTTGTGAGCAACTCACTCATATTTTCTCATTCTCAGTTTCCTCATCTATTAGCTAGGTAATTTCACAAGAGTTTTGTGAGGACTAACTTACAGGAAACGGTAAGTGTCAGATGCCTAACACTGTGTTTCACATATGGTAGGTGCTCAAGACTTGTTCCTTCCCTTTCTCACTGGTGGAATGCCCAGACCAAAACCCAAAGAAAGCATCCTAGAATTTTGGATGATACAGAGCAAGGAGTAGTTGAAAGTACAGTGGGTGATAAACATGAAGTTTCAAAATTATCTTGACAGATCAAAACTGGACTGAAATGTCAGAATGATATTGAAATAGTAAATGTTAACTCTTTCATTAAAATGAGGGAATTGAAGAAAAAAAAAAACCCCAACTCCTAAAAACACTTAGAGTCTTGAGGTATTTAACCTGGAAAAGGAGAACTCTGAGGGGAGGCAAAATAGCCGTATTCACTTTATAGAATCCGTGAACCTTGGAGCTTGGAAAATTATTATGTACAGATGTGGGTACATTTGTACTGTGGTGTTCCCAAGCAGAGAATTACAACATGAGAAATAACGAGGCAAAGATATCAAATCACTGGGAAGATATCTTTTTAATAGATCCATCTCACAATGAAGTAGGATATATGAGTATGTCTGTGGTATGTTTTAAAGAAATAAGTTTGATATTACTGAAAATAGTTGTGTGATTCTTGTGTCTGAGGTGGCCAAGGGAGAAAGGACCTATATTTAGAGGTGGAAGAGATGTCACATCCCACCTGATTTGACATAAAACCTGGGAAAATATTCTTGAGCTCCCCAGTTACAAATATTCTGTGCACCTTTTATATAAAGAAGTCTAAATGAAAATGAATTCAATTATTAGTAGATGGAGTATGGTAGACTTGTCTTTCCAAGATTCCTAAATGGTGGGATGTTGGGTGAGGTTATCTTCTAAGTTCACTTCTAATTGATTTTTTGATTGTGTACCTGTATAATTAAGCATGCATACAGAAATCAGTAAGGTTAATGCTAAATAACGTCTTTGAGTACAGGTTCAGAATATACTGATATCATTGGAATATTATCTCACTTCTAAATTGTGCAAGAAATTTGAGAGGAGGAGGAATTTCAGGAACATCCTGAGTAAAGAAATTAGGTCGCAATGGTGATTGTGGCCTAATTCAATTCCATTATGCCTTCTTTATCTAATGCTGCTGTAACAGAAATATCACAAGTAGGTGGCTTTAACAAACAGAAATTTATTTTGCCAGAGTTTTGGAGGCTGGAAGTCCAAATTCAGGGCACCAGTTCTAGGGGAAGGCTTTTTCCGTCTGTCAGCTCTGGGGGAAGGTCGTTGTGTCTTCAGTGTCTGTCCCTCGGTTCCTTAGCAATCTTCATGTGGTGTGTATCTTCTCCTCCATTTGTGCTTCTCTTTGGCTGATCTGCTCTTTTTATATCTCAGTATATCTCTGTAACGGTCTCATTAACATGGTAAGAATATGTTGATAAACTTAACAAATTTTTAACTTTAAGAAAGTCCTATTCCCGAATTGGTTTACATCCACAGGTGTAGGGCTTTAGGATTTACAACGCATATTTTGGGCGTACACAGTTCAATCCATAACACATTATTAGTCTAATAAAAGGTAAGGTAATTGTGGGATGTGTATGACTTGTAAAAATCAGGAAGAAATTGTTTTCCTGTGCTTCTTTTAGTGTTACTGAAGAACTGACTGTGAATAGGCCTCTATTTTATCTTCCTCACTTGAGTGACATACACAAGCACAAAAACATAGTGTATTGTTTGAATAATCCAGATAGTGTAACTGTGGATATTCTTGAGAATGATGGAAAGGTTAAATGCTTTGTAACACGTGTATTTTAAGGGGAGCACTGAGCTGCCATTCTCTAGTTTCACTGAGAGGAGAACTTGGGCCAAAAGTACTAGCTATGTTTTATAGGGCTTAATATACTCCTGTTTCAATGTGATTGCCAATTATTATGTGATCACGAGGAGATAGACTTTAGTTTCAGTAAGTGTTAGCGTCATCAGCAACAAGCCTTTTCGCATGTGGCGTGCCAGGTGCTGTATAAATATGTTAAACTACCATTCGGCTTACTTTCTGCAAGCTTACGATGTTAAGAGTGATGCAGGCTATTTTAGATATAAGGAAATCTGAAAGGTAAGGTGATTAATAACAGCAGCTAGAGTCATGCCTTACATTTATGTAGCACGTTCTAGTTTACAAAGCTCTTAAGAGAGCAGAACATTCCTCCCAGGAAGACGATGGATCTTGTGAGGCAGAAACATTTCTGATACCAGTTTCCCTGAAGGGAATTGAGTCTATATTTTTATTGAAGAATCCTAAGATGCTGCTTAAAAGATGTGATGAAAGCAAAGTGCCTCAACCAGAGAGAAAATTCTAACTGGAAATAAGGCGTTAGACCATTTTGCTGAGTTTTGATGTGGAAAAGCCTTCGGGAAGATCAAGGTACCGGATATATGGAAGATTTAATGAAGCATATAATGTGCAAAGAAGGAGAGACATATACTTAAGCGCTGAAATGGAGCCTGCCAAGTTTATTCAGGTGTCCAGTGCATTATCAATAGTGAAGAGAAGTGAAGAAAAGTCACACAAGGACTTTGCCTTGTGTGAATATTTGCCTTTCTCTCATGACTTAGCTCTTGTGTTACTGTGAACAGAGAGAGTACATGACTTTCTTGATTATAAGCCTTTGCATCTATTATCCTTAGGGTTTTCTTACTACCTTCCTCTTATGTCTGCGGTAATATTCTTTCTTCTTACACTACTTTAGCATCTTTAAAAATAGTATTTAGGATTATCCTTCTTCAAGAAGCCTGTTCTGAATAGTGTCACTTGGATTGAACAACTAAGTCATTTATTTTGTACAATACATGTATGTGGTGAAACACTGCCCTTAATTTACTCCATACCTTCATTTCTTACTTTGGTGCTGACCCATATAGACGTATGTTGTTGTCGGTAGGTGCCATCGAGTGGATGTTTGACTCATAGCGACCCCACATGATAGGATAGAATTGCTGTATAGCATTTTCTAGGCTGTGATCTTTACGGGAACAGATCACCAGATCTTTCTCCTGTGGAGCTGCTAGGTGGATTTGAATCACCAAACTTTTGGTTAGTAGCTGAGCACTTAACCGTTGCACCACCAGGGCTCCTTATATATATGTATAGAAGTTTTAAAATTAAATATATGATCATAATTATGTATTCATGTCATGTGTATGCACATCTGTTGTACATTGATTTATGTATATTCAGGCATTTGATTATAAGGTTCGTAAACATGATGACCCTATCATTAATGCCTTTACTACCCTACAGCACCAACACATTTCTTTATTCTTGATTTTCAGTTAGTATTATTAACAAGTAGGTAATGCTTAAAGCATAAGCAATGAGAATCTGTGTGGTAGCTGCAGCATCACCACAGACTTTGGGTTCGCACTCAGCTTGTGTCTTTTTCGTAAAAGAAGTAAGTTGTAATTTGTACTTAACTATCTAGCTCTCTGGAGCCCTGATGGCACAGTGGTTAAGAGCTACAGCTACTAGCTAAAAAGTTGGCAGTTCGAATCCACCAGCCGCTCCTTGGAAACTCTATGGTGCAGTTCTACTCTGTCCTAGAAGGTTGCTATGAGTCCAAATCGACTTGACGGCAATGGATTTGTTTGGGTTTGATCTAGCTATCTAGTTTAACCTGATGGAATAAATTCATACAGTGAGAAGGTCAGTGTTGCATTTTGATACCTTAATTTTAAAGGGATCTTTTAGAACAGTTGACAAAGATATAGATAGATTAAATTTGGATGGAATCAGAGTCCCTCTGTAGTCTCTGGAGAAGGACATCATGTTTGGTAAAGTAGAAGGTCAGCGAAAAAGAGGAAGACCTTCAGTAAGATGGATTGACGCAGTGACTGCAACAATGGGTTCAAACATAGCAACGATTGAGGGTGGCACAGGACTGGGCAGTGGTTTGTTCTGTTGTACACAGAGTCCCTGTGAGTTGGAACCAGCTTGATGGCACCTAACAACAACATGTATACTTTATTTGCATTGTTGAGCTATGTCAGCACATCAGTGAATGGGGTTTACCACTTTGAGAGGTGATGTGGTAATATTGGGTATGGTTTATATAATTACTATCTAACCTTTGAAAATCTAGCTTTTACCCTTAGCTGAAAATCTTGACATTTTGGTTGTGAGCCTCACTTACGGAACACCTCAAAATTAACTTCGAACTTCAAGGTCAGCGTAGAAACTTATTGTCAATTCAGCGTGGAGAAGCTTACATAACACCTCTGTAGCCAGGTCTGGCTTGCGTTAGCGTACTAGAGCCTCCTTCTCAGGAGTGTTGCAGCCTCTCCTGAGAGGGGAAGAAGGAAACTGAGGTGCAGACAGACAGAGTATACAGATGACAAGGCAAGCCTTTCAAACAGCACGGGGGACTTAGAGATGCTTGAGAGGAAACTAGATGAGTCTTGAAATACGAGCTTCAGTGTAAACATCCCCAAAGACCAAGTGGATGAAATTGAAGGAAAAGATGAGAAACTTGGAAGAGGCTAACAGACAAATTTGAAACAAGTGTTTCTACGACTGGATGGAGGGGCAAGCATAAAGTGGTTTCAAAGCATTTCTGAGGAAGCCATATATGTCAGAATCAGGGTTTCTTGACAGAGGACTTAAATGGGGGTGGGGCATTTTTAAAGCCAGGCTTTAGAAAAAGGAAGGAAGTTGCACTCATCACCAAATTGAGACTATTCAGCACCCATATTATTACATGGTTGTACATGGATATGACACTAGGGTTGTGTCCCCTCTCCCCCAAGAAAAAAAACCTAATAACGGGGAATTTTGAGTAAGTTTGAAAACAAATGTGTGAGTTGGAGCATCAAAACTAGGCAGACACACAGGGAACGAGAAACCACAGAGACTGTTAAGCCCAGAGATGGTGGTGAAGTGAAAAAGTGCACTGAGTGGGCCGACAGTGCAGTAGCTGAAGCTGTCAACTCCAGTCATGGAATAGGAGTCAAGTGTTGCTATGGTTAACGAAGACCAGAGGTCAAGTGAAGAGAATCTGTAGAAGGACAAGGGCTGATGGGTGAGGATAAATATTTTTGAAATGTTTTAAGTAGCAAGTAATTGGCTATTGGAATTCAAAGTAAGTGTATTAGTAGATAGAACACGGCAGCGTGAAGGAGATTGAAGGAAAAACCTGTGAGCACAGACAAGAATCAGTGCATTAGACATTGTACGTTATGTATGGATTTACATGTACATGGGCCCAAAAATAATGACGTATGTCATGTTTTCTTATCAGTTTACATTTAAAAGCATATACAAGTTAATGGATGTTCCCAAGATAAAATAACACAGCTTTATACATTAACTGTATGGAGAATTCTATAGATGATTATCTGTATGAATTTCTGGAGTTTTAAGTCATTTATTTCTCTTTAAAGAAACTTATTTCTCTGCACATCACTTCGTTTTGGCCAGCAATAAGTCCAACTCAGTCAGTGTGCTGCAGTGGAATGTTTTAAGCTGAAACGTGCATTGGAATCTGTTTGTTTGCAGCAGATGATTTGACTAAGCTTTGATGCACAGTCACTCTCTGACATTTGTGTATTTCAGCAGTGAACAATGTAAACTCATTTTCTGAGCACTTTGATTGCTTGCACATAGCAGTGCCCATGGCATGTGACAGAGAAGAGCACTCTATCCACTAATCAGATAGATATGCTTCAAGCGTATTTACACAAAATAATGAAAACAGCTGTTAGATACCTTTAAACTTGAGTGTGTTTTGTTATTAATCTACTAGCCTGTACACATGACACTGTAATTCTTCGTTCACTCAAGTTGCCTTTAATGACACAGTAATAAAACCGAGAGGGATGAAAGTAATGGAATTGTAGAATGTAATGCCTCAATTGTTCTACAGTGTCTTCCTTTTTGCCAAAATAAACCACAATTAGGTCCATATGGTGTTTTGAAGTTTTCAAGCAATGACCCTAATAAAAAAGTAATGAATTTCTGACAAAAGAAAGCATGGCTTTCTTTTAAGCGGCTATCTTCTCTATTGATATAGATATGATTGTAGACTGATATGCTAATAGAAGAAGAAAGGTTCAGTGCGCTTGCTACAAGAACTTTCATTTGTGGTTTATTTTACTCATAAGAGACTCAGATTTTAAAGGTAGAAATATCATAATCCATTAGTTATGACTCCCTTGTTTAAAGACCTGTTATTTAAAGAAAAAAAGATGCACTTCAGCAACAGGAAATTTCACAGGCATCTATTAATAGTGGAGATTGTCATGTCGAAAGGGCTGCTGTATGAGTTTGTTTTGGGGGAGATCCTGTTCTTATACACATTGGGCTTTTGAGGTTTTTCATTTTGTTTGTGAGGGATTTTTATGTACTTTATACTGTTTCAATGGAGAGTGACATTTTATTCCAAGTGCGCCTAGCTCATCTTCGAACTATATATCTAGCTGCAACACTGAAGTTATTTGCTTAGAGGTTGATATTTTTTAAAAAAGGAATATCAGAGTCAGCACAACATAGGAATAATCTCGGCAAAACATTGTAAGTAGCCCAGAGTCTTGAAAATAGTTCAGATTAGAAAAGTATGAGATTAATATACTATGGATATAATAGCCACACTGCTGGGTGTGAGAAGAAAAGCAGTGAAAAGGAAGATGGACAAGGACTGGGGTCAGGGGTCTTTTTAACCAGGCAGGCCTGGACTTGAATCTGTGTTCAGCAACAGACCAGGGTATTTCTTCCATTTAATCATTTAACTTACTTTTCTGCATCTTGGTTTCCTCATCCATGTGATAGGGGTTATTAGAAGGATTAAGATAATATGCATGGTGCATCTAACAGATTGCCTGGCAGATAGAAGGCACTTAAAAATATAGTTTAATATTATTATTATTGAGATCAACCTGTTAATGTAGCTCATTAGAATGACTTATACTTAGTATGATCTCTTATTCTCACCCTCCCTCTCTTTTTCTCTCCCTCCCTCTCTTTTTCTCTCCTTCCTTCTCTCCCCCACCCCCGTGTTTGGGGGGGGGCATTCAATTGAACAACTTTAAAAAAAAAAGAAAAGAATTCTCATCGAGTCGATTCTGACTCATAGTGAGCCTACAGGATAGAGGAGAACTGCCCCATAGGGTTTCCAAGGAGTGGTTGGTAGATTGGAACTGCCAACCTTTTTGGTTAGCAGCCAGTCTTAACTACTGCACCACCAGGGCTCCTTGAACAACTTAGTATGTATTTATTGAATCCCTACTATGTGCCAAGAATGTTCATGGTTCTATGGAAGATGCAATACTAAATAAAAATAAAAGTCTTCCCTTTTAGTTGTTCTAATCTATAAGGTACACTCAATTAGTAACACTGTAGAGGTACAAACAATTGCTTTGCAGATATAGGAGGTGAGAATAATTTGCACAGAGTGGGACATGGAAAAGCTAGACTGAGGAGGATACAATGGAAGAGGGACCATGTGAAGTAAAGGGCTGGGAGTTGAAAAGAGGAGGATGACTTTGGGGAGTATCGGGGGTTGTGGTGGTAGGGTGTGGGAAAGAATGGGAGATAAGGCTGCAAAGCCAAATTCAACAAGTCATTGGATGACTATTGTGTGCTGTTGATCGTGCTGGGTGCTAGATTTACAAAGTGAGTAAAATGCGATCCTGCCCTCAAGGACTGAAAATTGCTGCCAAAATATTATGAGAATGCAGCTGACAGCCTTGCTTTGTTAGAAACATCCAGTTCACCTGGCCATAGGGCAACCCTAGTTCTTAAAATTTTGAATAATTCACTGATATCTTGTTTATTATTCATTTGTTTCGATATATGCTTTTTGGACCAATATGGATGACAAGTGTATTTGGATAGCATTTTCCTATTTTAATATAAATAGTGAGATAATAACTTTTGGCCTACTATCAGGCCAAATTATCCCAAATCCAAATTAAGTAGCTCAAATTTTATGATATGTCACTGTTTGTTTAATAGGCAGAAGGATTTGAAAAATTATTTCTACTTCTTTAATATTAAAATAACCTTTTTTTTTTCCAAAAAAACAGAATTGTATCTTAATGGATCATCTGAATTAATTAATTCATTGTATGATTGATTAAAAGTGTATACTTACCGTGTTCTTTCCTTATTGAGATATGTATTACAACCTGGATCATGGCCCTTTCTTACTAACATTTTAGGATATTTTGAGAGATTGGAACTGAGCACTTGAAATGGGAAACATACTGTAAAACTGATTTGAAGATTGATCATGCTTTCTCAAAATAATTGCCTTACATTCCAAAATAATGTCCTACATATAAATGTGTGTATATTTACCATTCTAAATATTTGTAGAGTGTAGGTTACATGCCAAGCACTGTGTGGGGCACTGGATATAAAGTGATGCAACTGGTGTGACCAACAGTTGAACCACATACATAACACGTGTCTGGACAAGTGTTGCTTCCCTTGTAGCAGTCCACTGACTTTCTCTGTCGATGATAACTTTCCAAATCTCTCAGGATCACCTCTTTACTGACTACTTTTAAGCTCATGAAACTTTCCTTTTTTAGATCAGTGTTATATTGGCAGATCTTTGAAGAATACATTTGTTCTTTGAAGAGTGCATTTAATTTTGAGAATTAGCTAGATACCATTTGGAGCCCGGTCTCATGGACAGTTTTGGTGATCAAAGTCTTGAATCCTGAAGGACATGAGACTGTACATTTATAAAGCATGTATGTTTATTTATTTAGTAGCTCGTAACTTAGTCACGAAACCCATTCCAGAAACAATAAGGCAGCCAGTTCCCAAGGTGATTGCTTGGCAGATGTCATCCCTTATGGGATATATACCTTCAAGTTTATTACTTTTTTTTTTAGGTTCATTTGTTTTTAAAAATTTGTTGCCACTTTATGTATTAGCAGATACATTCATGTCAGGAGTATGTGTAAGCATTTCTGCTTTGACTAGGCAAATCCCTTTCTTGTTCCTGTTCTTACGCAATTTTCCTCCATCTCTGAACTTTTAAAAATGTTGTTTTAAACAAAATTCTAACACACAAGAAAAAGACCAGATTTACTGGCCTAAAAGAGACTGGAGAAACCCCGAGAGTATGGCCCCCAGACACCCTTGTAGCTCAGTGGTGAAGTCACTCCCGAAGTTCACCGTTCAGCCGGGGATTGGACAGCCCCACAAAACAAAATGGGACTAATGAGGCACAGCAGTCCAGGGACAAGTACTAGAAGGCAGAAGGGGACAGGAAAGCTGGTGATAGGGAACCCAAGGTT
>NW_004443969.1:19464635-19549107 GCF_000243295.1 Trichechus manatus latirostris | reverse complement strand
GGGTTGACATGTTGTGGGGTTGTTAACCTATGTCATAAAACAGTATGTGTACTACTGTTTAATGAGAAACTATATGTTCTGTAAACCTTCACCTGAAGTACAATTAAAAAAAAGATGTTGTTTTATACACCAGAAACTCTAAATTAATTTCTTCTAAAAAGTTGTCCCTGAAATTATAGATCTCAGTACTCTAGAAATACACTATGATCACCATGCCTCTCCTCAGACTCATTTCATGTCTTTTAGGGTTGAATGTTGTTTCCTTTTGACATATCTACACACGTATGTATATTCCAACTCAGGACAAACCCGTGTGTGACAGTGGTTGATTTTTTTGAGATCTCCAGGCTTCTCTTTCAAGGCATCTCTGGGTGGACTTGAACCTCTAAACTTTTAGGTAATAGCCAGGCGTGTTAACCGTTGGCAGCAACCAGCGACTGACCTAATATATATATATATTCTTTAATTTATAGAAAATTTCCTTAAAATAACTTATCTTTAAGTGCAATAAAGCAGTACACTATATAATATGCCTATGATAGCAAGAATTTGGGTAACTTATGATTGGCTAAAATTAGAATCCTCTGCTGGGAGGGTCAGGTTTAGTTAGGAAGTATTGCCTCAAGATCACTTAGGTTTTGTTTTTTTTTTCTTCCACTTTATGGTCAGTTGTGTGGAAAATAAGTTATTGTCTTAGCTTTTATGCTTTTTTCCAACAGTTCAGAGTGATAGACAACTATTGCTTGTAGTTAACCTCACAAAAATGCATACCCACATTCTTTTATTTTTTTTAAACAGCTTTGTTCAGTTAAATTGTTATATGGTAAACTACACATAAAGTGTATAATTTGATAAGTTTTGACATCTATATACACCAGTGAAACTGTCACCACAGACAGGAAAATGAACATATCTATCACCCCAAAAGTTTCTTCTTCCCGCTTGTAATCTCCCTCCCACCCTTTATCATCCCACCCCCAACTCCATTATCAGGCATCCACTGATGTTTTTTCTGTCATCATAGATTAGTTTGAATTTTCTAGCGTTCTGTGTAAATAGAAACATACAGTATGTCTGGCTTCTTTCACTATTTGTAATTATTTTAGATTCACCCTTGTTGTATGTATCAATAGTTCATTCCTTTTTATCGCTGAGGAGTATTCCATTATATGGGTATACCTCAGTTTGTTTATCTGTTCACTTATTGGTGGAGATTTAAGTTGTTTTTAGTCTGGGGCTATTACAGATTAAGCTACTATGGAACATTTGCATACAAGTCTTTGTATAGACATATGCTTTCATTTCCCTTGAATAAATAACTAGGAGTGGAATAGCTGTGTGGTAGGTGTGTGTTTATGTTTTTTAAGAAATTGCCAAACTCTTTTCCAAAGTGGTTGTACACTTTACATTTCCACTTGCAGTACATGAGAATTTCAGTTTTTCCACATCCTCATCAACACTTGATATGGTCAATTTTTTAAATTTTATACAGGCGTGTACAATATTGTTCCGAGACTGTGCCTTGTTTTTAACAGTGACTTTAGAGAGCAGATGTTCTGAAAATATTTCATATTTTTGATACAGTTTTGGTATTATTTTTATACTTTCAATTTCTGACTGCTCATTGCTAGGATAGAGAAAAGCAGTGGATTTTTTTTATATAGGTCTTGTATCCTGTGATCTTGCTAAACTCTCTTTTTTAGAGTAACTTTTTTTGTAGATTTTTTCAGACTTTCTACATAGGGCAGGGCTTGGCTGGGTGGTTCTTTTGCTCCTTGTGACGTTGGCTGCAATCACTCAGTGGTACTCAGCTGTCGGATAAGCAGGTCTGGAGTGCCCAAGAGGCTTCCCTTTCATAGCTGGTCCCACAACAGGAATGGTGGAAGTCTGAGCCCAGCTGGGAGCGTCAGCCAGAGTGTTTCTTTGGCATGGTTTTCTCAAGGTAGTCAGACTTCTTACCTGGAGGTTCAGGACCCCAGAGGAAATACTTCCAAGAGAGGTGGGCAGAAGCTGTGTGCCCTTTTCTAATCCAGTCAATCAGATTTCAGGTTCATATCTCTAAACCATGTGTTTAGTTGGGTCTGTGGGGATAGGTGTTGCCATTCTTGTCATTTAGTCAGATGTATAGCATTCTGTTTGTGTCTGTAAATTCAGAGCCCTGGTGGCGCAGTGGTGAAGAGCTTGACTGCTAACCAAAAGGTCGGTTAGCATCAGCAGCAGCTACTTGGAAACCCTATGGGGCAGTTTTACTCTGTCCTGTAGGGTCGCTATGAGTCAGAATCAATTTGACAGCAACGGGTTTGGTTTTGGTTTGTAAATTCAAGCGTTAGGCTAATTTCTGCACTTCTTTCTACCTAGCCATTACATTTAAGCTCCTTTCAAGAGGGAGAGTGGGGCTTCTTCCACCTTCTTTGCTGTCCATACTTAAAAATAAAACCAAACCCATTGCTGTGGAGACAATTCTGACTCATAGTGACCCTACAGGACAGAGTAGAACTTCTCCATATGGTTTCCGAGGAGCACCTGGTGGATTTGAACTGCTGACCTTTTGGTTAGCAGCTGTAGCTCTTAATCACTATGCCACCAGGGTTTCCTGTCCATGCCTAGAACTCCGTAAAACCAAAAGCCAAACATGGCTCTCTCCAATCTAAGGACTGTGATTGTGTGTATTTTCATTCTTTTTCAATAATGGTCACCCCTCAGGAATGATGAAAGTAATACAAGATTAAGATAAAAATGTCCTGTAGCTAAAGACTGGATGATAAAATCTATATAGCCCGTGACTAGGAGCCAGAAAACCTGCATTCAGTTCTCAACTCTGCTCACTTACTTGCTGTGCAGCATCCTGGGGAAGTCAATTTATCTGAGCCTTAATTTCTTCACCTGTAATATGAGAGAGTTACACAAAATCACTTCTAAGGGTTATGGTATATGTACATATAATCCTTATACTTTCTAATTTTATGGGTGTATGCAGCCTTTCTCATACTTCTCCTTTACTTTCTACTGCCTTGCATCCAAGAAAATGGTCAAGGTAGAAGAAGGAATCAAGTATGGTTAGAAATCTTCCCATCCATATTCGACAGAACAGCAAGCCCCACCCAAGTGCCTTGTTTCTTAATAAAATTCTTTAGGGCAAAGATTTACTGATTTATCCAGTGACAGTGTTAGTGGTGCTTTGTATTTACCACCTTTCTTTAAATGACACCAGGCTTCTGGTAGCCAAATGTCCTGTCTGAGTCCGATTACATGGATATTTAGTGTTTATTTAGCATTCCAACAATGCATCCACATCAACAGTGAATTCCCCATATATGTTTGCTTTTTTTTTTCTTTTGGTAGGTCTTCTTCCGTAAAGAAATATGATAGCAGCAGATGGGGCTTTTTGTTGTATTTTAGAAATCCATCTTTGAATAACCCCTAAAGTACATTAACAATATATCCATAAACGATAGTGACAGAGTTTCTCTGCACCCAGAATCCCCAGTCAGGGATAAAGTTGCCACACAGGCCCAGGCTTCTTTCAGATAGACTGTTTTGTGAGAGTATGGGTATGTGTGACAAACACGGATTCCCATAAGTAGCTCTCTTTTCTGTGCTGTGCTCACTCTCTTTTCCCTTCTCTTCTTCTCTCCTCTCCCTTTCCTCTTCCTGCCCCCCACCCCCACCCCGTTCTTCCTTGTCCCTTTCTTCAGGCTTCATTAGATAGGGGAGGGAGGCAGAGCCTGCGTACTTCTTTATTTCAGGAGCCCTCTGAACTGTTACCTCTTTTTCCTTCTGAAGGTTTTCTCCAGTGCTCCTAACTGATATCCCTGGTGGGACTGTGTCCCAACCAACTGCAACTGCAGTGAAGCAGGCCACTGTCTTTCCTGACCTTCTTTGGACTTTTGATGCCCTGCCAAATCAAATAACTTTTCCTCTCCTAGAAAAATCCAAAATTAGGCAATTGCAGCAGTACTACGTGTTGCGAAAATTTTTGTTTGCTCAGTTATATTTCTGGATTTTGTTCTTTGATAGTAAAATATTAAGGGTTAAAAAACAATCTTATTGCCCTGATTTTCTCACCTTGATTTTCTCATTTTTGCCTTGGTTTGGTCCTTAGGGAACCCTCTTTAGAAAGCTCAACAACTTTTCATTCCTTCTGAGGGAGGGAATAGAAAGAAATGAAACTTCAACTGCTTCCCTTTGCAGACTTCACAAATCCCTGACTTAGAGCAGAGAAACAGGAGAAACAAGTGTTAAGCATGAATGGCAACAGTAATCAGTTAACTGTTTTCTAAAAAGATATTTTTCCTTTTAAAGCAAAATATTTTGTAATTTCAGTAACTTGAGGGTGCAAAATTTGCTAATCACAGGCAGTCCCCTGATAAATATGACGTTATAAGATTAGAAGAAATGTGTTTATATGTGGGACAAAAATATTTTCAGTTGTAACAGGAAATAATTTTTGAAAAAGAGGTGATACTGTTTAGTGTTTGATCCAACTTAACGATTTTCCTTTGAGATCCTTATGAAAGTTTCAGTGCCAGAATTTCACACATACGTATTCAGAGATAAATGTTTTTAAAATGAAGAGCTTCCTTTCACAGAATCACAGCACCACTTAACTCAAATTAAGTGCTGATGATGTGCAAAGAGTAGTTTTTCAGTTTGTGTTCACCCGCACATATGAAATAAATAAATATATATATTTATATATTTTTTTCAAATGAGTGGATTTCTTTAACTCAGTGAACTAAATTTCAATCTCTAGGAGGTTTTGATGGTTCTACTATGAAACCTTGCAGAGATATAACAGTGCTGATAGAGTACACATATGGCTTGATTAACATCGTTATGGTACTGCTTTAAAAACAGGTGTGATATTACATATTGCTCAGGCTCCAGTTAATAAAGAGCTATGGTATCCAGCTAGTCTGAGAGATTTCTTAATGGGATTTTAGAGGTTAAAATTAATGACTCAACTAAATTTGTGTTGGAAGTTGTACCTTCTAAAATACATTTTAAAATTGTATTTGAATTTATTCAAGGAAACATCCCTTTCTTAAAATTTTAAGAATGTCATTCTTTCCAGAAATGTGTATTTAATTTTACACTCTAAAAATATAGAGACGTTTTATTTATTTATTTATTTATTTTTGTTTTTTCAATAGAGGGATTGTTTGGTAATAGAGATTATTGTTAAAGAGGCAAATTATTTTGAAAATACACATTATCGAGGGGAGATCTGGGAACGTAAACTAGACAGAGAGGTTACATCTACAGCAGCATATTACCAGTACAGCAGCAGTTTAGTAAATTGGGATATAAACAAGCATCTGTTGCAGGAATGTAAGAATGACATCATAAAGGATGTATGGAAAATTTTAATTGAAAAAGAATGATGCACAATTGCAGCGTGACTTTAAGTCTAAATTGATTTTGCCAACAGAGTAAAAGTGGGATTCTTTTAAAACATTCCAATAATGTAAAGTATTTAAAATGTAATGTCCTGTTAATGTACCTAAAAATTAGACTCTAGGTCATCCAATAAGAGTACTGCTTACAGTAATACAGCCTATGTAATATGCAATTATCTTGACAATAGTTTTATTTTTTTCAGCAATTTTGTCATAAAACGGCAGTAAGATACAATGAATTTGATTCATTTTTTGTGTGTGAATCATTTAATAGGCCATTACATCTACTATATTAGACTCCATTCTCCTTTCAGAGCTTTTCATATTAAAGCTGTCTTTAATGGAAAGAAGTTTAACCTTCCCTCCCAGATAGATTGAACCCCATAACAGTGTAAACATTCTCATTATAAAATAAAATCCCCTTCCCCAAGGGCAGTGCTATAATTATGTTGCAGAGCATCGTATGAATGTTTCTCTTCAGAAATGCTGTCTCATTCTTGCTTTGAAGTTTTTATCATTTTCAAACAATCAATAATATTTTTAAATTATAGTTTAATAAAATGTATATGATGGGGTTTAAAAAAATTTTTGAAGTTATTTTAATCAACTTTGAGAAGAAGTCATCAGTAAAATTGCTGTTGATTTATAAATAGGATAATTAGAGGTTTTCCTTCTAAGTACTGTTCACTGGCATTGTGGCTGTTTTTATTGCCTAGTCAAACCTCTTCATTCAATTTTAAAATTGCCTTTTGAATGAACTGCAGTATGAGCTTGCCAAATAGTGTCACCGTTAATACTTTACCTCTATTTCATTGTCCAGTCTGCAAATGCACAATAGATTGATAAGGGGGTCAGTGAGGTTGTACTAGTTTTTAAGTGAATTATAACCAAACAGTTCAGATTATGTCACCCACTTATTGTTATTGTAGAGCTGGGTTTAAAAGATAGCAGTCCAGTACTTTGGTTCATTTTGCACTGTTACATCAAGAATCTATCCTTTACAAATCAGGATACCATGGTTCTTCAACAAGCGGCCCATCATTACGTCAAGAGAAAAGAAAAGAAAAATGCCACTTTCAGATTTATAGACTTCCCCTTGCAGAGGGTTTAGTGAAAGCGACAGACCTACCAGGTTCCTGGTTTAGAAAGAGACAGCCTGGAGTCTATGCGAATGTGTTAGAATAGAAATTTCAGACGATTGTTTCAAGATAATAATTTTATAAGCATTCCAAAAGAAATATGCATTGGAAGGGCTGAAGACCGTATGTTATTAGTATGAAAATGCTCAGCTGGCTGATGCTATCCCTTCCTTAGGTAACAGCTGCATTTCCATAGGTGTGTGTACTCACTGGACCTGGAGTACATATCCCAAGGCAGTTTTTCTACCCTTTGACTTGCAGCTGCATTACCATAGCCTCTTTTTTGGGGGGTTAATTTCAAGAGAAGGAGGTTGAGATTTTCTTAATGCATATTTCTCTGGTTATGCAGAATTGGTGAGTGTTTTTGAGAAATTTAAAAGGCAAAAGTAAGAAACTTTGTGCTTGTTGCGTCTAAAAGCAAGTCTGTTTGTGTGCGTCTCTCCCTTTGTAACAGAAGGAGTGTTTCTTATGTTTCTGTCTTCAGACAGTTGGCACACATTTCATCTCAGCAGCTGCTTTCTCTTAAAGTGCAGTAGAGTGTAGGACTGTAGTGACACCAGCATTAATACTTCACATTCTGCTATCATATGCTGTCACTGGGAAATATGGATCTAGGTTACATGTGTTTGCAGACTTTGTACTGCTGAATTATGAAAGCTGACTCTGTTGGAGGATTGTGTTGTATTCCGAGACTGTGAGCTGAACAATAAATGAATGCAGTAGGCTGTTTAGAGTGCTATACCGTGCTCTCCTTTCTGGGCCTAATTGAGCCTGAGTTTGAAAATTTAGAAGTGCCAAATTGCCCTGGAAAATACCTTACAGTAAACATCTAAATAATTTTGTGAAGAAGGCATCTTTTACACATTCATCTTTTGCTTTTAAAATTATTTAGATTCTGTTTTTTCCTAGAAATTCTATAAATTGTTGCACTTCAGATACATACAACAGTAAGCATTTTACAAATAATCAAAGAAAATCTTTTTTCCATTCTGATAAAAGCTTGCAAAGGAAATTATTGTTAAAATCGCTCACTGTGGTAGTAAAGATTAAAATCATGTGTTTTCTATTTTATTTCTTTTTATAAGTTAGTTTAAAAATATGTCAGGACACAGCTAGTAAGATAACTATTCTTTTTACATTTGCATCTGAGCTGTGTCAATACACACACAGACACACGTGTATAAACACATACACATATATACATATATGTATATAATTAATATAAATTTTAGAGGTTGTTATAAAATTTCTGAAGAAGCCATTGCTGTCTATTTGTAAACAGTATTTTAACCCAAACCAAACCCACTGCTGTCGAGTCGATTTTGGCTTATAGCGACCCCACAGGACAGAGTAGAACGGCTCCATAGGGTTTCCGAGGCTGTAACATTTATGGAAGCAGACTGCCACATCTTTCTCCCTTGAAGCAGCTGGTGGGTTCAAACTACCAACATTTTGGTTGACAGCTGAGTGCTAAACCACTGTGCAACCAGCGCTCCTCAAACAGTATTTAGAGGCTAGTAAATAGGATAATGTAATACTGTCCGAAAATATGAATGAATTCATGCTAGTAATGCTTAGGTGAAGACAGATTTACAGATCACTCTCTAGAGGTATGGACAAAAAGGAGAGTTGACGCTGAGAGGCTTCATTGTGGACTATTGTAAGAAATGAGCAGTGATTATTTATTGGCCTTCAGTTACTCTCATCTCTTCTTAAATTTCATCACAGATTAAATTTGGCATATTTGTAAGATTATTTGGGGACTATTTAACTTTTGGAATTGAATTGAGTTTTTATTGTAAATTTCACCTTATAATATGCAGGATATATGCTGGGGCTTGGCCTTTTTTTTTTTTAATGCAGAGATTTTTCACCATAGCAGTATTTAGAGAAAGAGAAGAAGAAGAAGAATTTGGCCTGTATTATTTTAGTTGAAAACTGCATTGGAAGTCATCTCGTATCAAACAGATTACCCACTTATTTCCATTTTGCATTACATGGCACCTGTTCTACGTAGCATGAAGTACCTTTATTTTGGTAGCAGTAGAGTCTCAAGTAGTGAAAATGCAATTTTGTAAAAACTTAGGATTCTTAATCTTTGAATCAGTTATTTACATTACCTCATTCTATTATTTGAGAGAGAAGAAACTTCCTATCTTGATAGCACACTGTTGAGCAATGATTGCAACAGTATTATTCACTCATAAAAATTAAGAAAGATTGTGATTGGTTTTTAATTTTACAAATTCTATTTTCCTCTAATTTTTTCTAAGAATCAGTGTCAAAAGATACATATCCTAATTACCGAAGTCAGGTGAAAAAATTGCTTTCCGCCTTATTGTCTTGCCTATTAAGTGAGCAGACTTGTTGCCTTCACACAGAAAGGTGCTTAGCACTCTGAATACTGTGCAAAAAAAAATATATATATCACTTTAGTAGCCTGGAATGATAACATTCTACCTGTCCGGTGGCCATCTGTTTCGATTCTGAGTGTGACCAGATATGCAGGATTTCCTTGCATCTTTCCCATGTGGAAGTTGACTCCTAAGGGGCCCATTTAAAAATGTCACCAGTTTGGGACTGTGCACCTCTGGTGAACACCACCTCCCCATCTCACCAAGATGAAACCCCCCGGGGTTTATCTTCCAGTGCAGTGATTTGTATGGTGCTCCTGCTGCACATATGATGTCCCTTTGAATAGCACAGGGATTTGACAGAACAGTTTCCTGTCATTTGTGCACAAGAAGTGCTTGGCTTTACAGAGTCATTCAGGGCCATCATGGCTTTCCATTAAAGCTTTATTCTGTATCTACCTCCAATTGGAGCCGCCCATGGAAACTTGAACAATGTTTGTTAAAAAGAAGGACTTTTGATGAAAACAATCCTGTTTGAGGTTGGGATCTAAAATGCTGCTGTTAGCTGATTGCAAAAGCATAAAACACACCAACAGTTTTGGCAGTAGAATTAAACATGTGAATGAATCGAATGAAAGGTGAAAGCAGCACTTTTCTCTCTCAGTTACAGTTGTATGCAGTTGGGGGCCATTAAATACAGTTTATATAGTCCTACAACTTCTTCTTTGTGAGGGCAGCAGTGACCTCAAGTTTCCTTTGTGTTTCTCTTTCTTCACCACAGCCGTCCTTTTTGAATAGGGAATCATTGTATAAAGCTTCTGAAATTTCCTTCCAAGATCAATGCACATGTAAGGGGACAATATTTGAAACCCTCAAAAGAAATTAGACATTAAATTTTGCTTATCCTTATACTTGATTAGGATAGAGTGGGTTGGTTATAGAAGTCTGTCTTTTAATATAAACACTTTTAATGTGTGAGTGCCATGTTTCAACTTCTGGATTAGCTAAGTAGCATCCTTTAAAGAATTCCTTTTTACTGTTTCTTCTGTATTTCTCCCAGTACGCACATGTGTTCAGACTTGCGGAACATCCAGCTTATTTGGCTGGTGGCTTAGCTTCATGCAAATTTTATTATTTTTCAAAAGTTTCACGTAGAATTCTTTGAGTCGAATCAGTGAGACGCCTCTAAATTGTGATTATTAATTATAATCAATATAGTACTTTTGGTGGTCTTTTTCATATTGCTTATCTCCTCAAAATTTAATTGAACTTTCAACCTCAAATGTTGGCAAAACTTGAGGTTTTTACTCGTTGTGACATATCATATGTCAAAAGGATCTATACTTCAGGGAGGAAACTAAGGCAGAAGTGATTGGATAATTTGGTCATGTCAGAGAGAGTTAAGCTTCCCCTTTATTGAGGTAATGATCATTGTTTCTGATGGTTGGTTCTGTGCCCATCTATATAGCCTCTGACACATTTTTTGAGAACATTTCTTATACTCTCTGGATATAATTTAAAGTGCTTGCGATAGTGAAAAGAACTCCAGGCTGGTGGTTGTAGTTGCTGCGCTGTTACTGACTAGCTGTGTGTGTGGTCAGACCTGTCATTTAACCTTTCAGGATCTCAGTGTCTGCATCTAAAAAATAAAATCATTGAACTGGATTATCTCCCTAGTCTCCCTCTGTTTCCAAATTGTGTCATTTCATATTTCTAATTAGGAATTTGGTTCTGTCACAGCTATGTAAGATTTAAAAATATATGAATTCCAAAAGTTGCTGCTTATCTTTAATCATCATCATCCCAAGCATTACAGTAAAATATCTTCCAGTTTTGGAAACATGATTGTTAAAATGGGATTGGAAGGTGCTCTGTGTGCTTCAGTTAGCATAGCTAGAACAAAAAGAAGTTGAAACGTAGATTTAATAAAATCAGTTACAGGTTAATAAGAATTTTAACTTTTGCTTTTCCCTTATTCTTTAAGTAAATTACCTATTGCAGTGCATTATTTTATAACATTACTTTTGTAATCATATGCATTACTCTAGATAAAATTAAAGAAAGAGGGTCCCTCTTCCCAGCCCCTCTCCTAAACATTTATGTCCAATTTCTTTTATGTTCCATTTCTTTATTATTTATATTTACATTTAAAGAAGAGACTTTTATGTTTCCTCTTGGTCAAGATTTCGTAATCATGCAATCTTTCCCACAAATCAAAGAGGAACATAGTCTCTTTATACCCATTTGGTATATCTTCTCATTTGTAGAATGAGCATGATATACCCTCTTACTACATAAAGCATGGTGCTTGGCACATTGCAAGTATTCAAAGTATTCAATAGATGTGTGCTTAACTCAAGAGAGCTAAATTGTGACATTTTTGTTATAATTCCTGCTCCTGTTTGTTAACTGCAGGATTACATCATCAAGTTTGGGAGTTTCAGGATATGATTTGAGAGAAATAATTGTTTCTCAGTCTTCTTTGTGTATAACTTTAATTTTTATGTCTGACTAAGATAGTGGTTTTTGAACCTTTATTTAGCCAAGCAAACGTTTGTTCAAACATGTTATCAAAGTTGAGTTGACTTCATTGGAACAGGGGTGGAGTGCCTACCCTGTTGCTTTCTCATGCCCCGCCTCTACCCTCATACCTTTCTGTAAACCCCAAAAGGACTACCCAGGACTTCATGGGCTCTTGTAACCAACGTTTGAAAACCGCAGTCCATCTATAATGGAGCACTAAAACCATTTATTCCAAAAGACATAATGAATATTTAGAATGGCGCCCTTGAAGTTGGCCCAGAACTTCCTGGCATGATGTGACTTGGACCAGAATACGCTTCCAGTGCATCATGTTTCTTTATCACAGAAAAGTAAAAAAGATTGTTTGCCAAACCTATGTTAATCAACATTTAGTTCTTAAAGGTCATAGTCCACAATTCTATACCAAACCAAAAACCAAACCCGTTGCTGTCAAGTCAATTCCAGCTCATAGTGACCCCAGAGGACAGGGTAGAACTGCCCCATGGGGTTTCCAAGGAGTGGCTGGCAGATTCAAACTACCAACCCTTTGGTTAGCAGCCAAGCTCTTAATCACTGCACCACCAGGACCCCACACAATTCTGTAGTGTGTTTGAAATAGGTCACAATATATAGCTGCCCATTTTGATTGGCTATGTTGTTACCAAGTTGCAATTTCTAATTACCTTAAAGAGATCAATTAATTTATATACACAGTGTTGTTTGGTATTGTTAAAGGTTCTCCCTCTTGAAAGATCTCATTGAGGGAAATTAGTTTCAATAGCTAGTCATAGGAGTCTAGGCAAAGGTGGAAGAACGTGGCCACAGAGCAAAACTTGTAATGTTATAAAGTCCTGTGTGTCTGTTTCAAAATGGTTACCCAACTAAGTACTTCAGGAGTTAACATCTTATCTTTTTTTGTCCTTTGAGAGGAAAGAGGGTAATGTACAGTTACAGGTACTTAGTGTTTTTATTAACTACTGAAGGTAATATTTATGGGACTAATAAAGTATAGTTTATGCTCCCTAAATTTATGAGTCTTGTCTTTGAGTCTTCTAAACTCTAAAAAAAGTTATTTCTGGGCTGAAAAGCCTTGTTGGTAAGCCAGATGAAGACCTCAAACTTGTCATGTGCATACTAATGACTGTCAAGTTAGAGGAACCTTACTTAGAACTAGGTCCTTTCATCACTGATGTCCTATCCCATGTTTTGGTTTACTGATGAGATTTTTAGGACAGGCTACCTTCCTGGGCAATGGTACATCAATTCCTGCTTACCTTCCAAACAGGCCTTTGCTGTTTGCTACTCTTTGCTGCTCTGCCTGGGTTAGAACTGTGTTCTGCCTTGCATCTGCCATCAACTAGTTGAGTGACCTTGGACAAGTCAAGTTACTTAAACTTTCTGAGTTTCTGTAAATAAGAAGATGGATTGAGTGATCTCATCCAGTTCTGTGAGTCTTTAAGGTTGTCTAAATCACTGAAGATTTATATACTGTCTTTTGAATTATGCTGATGAGAAAATATGATTATTTTTACACAGACACTCTCAAGCGTATGCACTCATACCCATTCATGTAGAGATGTACTACAGTGGTACAGTCGGTTAACACGCTCAGCAGCTAACTGAAAGTTTGGATGTTCAGATCTACCCACAGACATCTCAGAAGAAAGGCCTGGTGATCTACTTCCAAAAAGCAGCCACTGAAAACCCTGTGGAGCACAGTTCTTTTCTGACACACGTGGGGTCCACTGTGAATCAGAATCTGTTCTACAGCAGTTGGGACTGGGTGGTATAATGAGACCAAAGGATTAAAGCAGCAGGTTAGAGGGAAAATGTGAAATACACTTCTTTTTCCTGGACAACAGATTCTTATTTCTTCTTCCACATAAAACTGACCAAGCGTAAGGCAAAGTAAATACTAAGTCACATTCTTGATCATCCACAGCTTGAACTTGGATTGAAGCTGTTTGCTCTCAGATCCAGAATTTTTGGATGCGTGGCATTTCGTGTGAGCAAAGAAATAAACATTCTGAGAAGGTTGTAGAAAATTGTAGATTAAGTAGAATCCCTGAGATGATTTACTTTAGGGCAGGGTTTAGAATGGCAAACAGATGCAAAGGCTTTTTCTGGCCTTTATTTTTTGAGTTGGCTGTATCTATGCCTACAAGAGGCCTAGATTCTCTCTATTCTCCCCACCTCCTCCCCTTTTTTGTGAACTCCTAGGATTTACTTTAAGAGCATGATATTTCTGGAAAGATTTGTTTGATTAGAAGAATGATTCCATATTATCTTGTATTACTTCATTATATCCACTTTCCACCACCACAGGCAAGAAGACAGAATATGGAATCCGTCAGAGCCAACATTCAACCTCCCAGAAATTTGGAGAAAGTGCTGGGCCTTTCATCCCCTCTAGATGGCCATTAGGATGAAGGCTTTTTCTGGGAGGAGGTCCAAAATCATCTCAGATGTGTAGATTTTGGAGATTATTCAAAAGGGCTGCTCTGTGGAATTTGAGACATTCCCAAGGTCAAATCAGTTTATTTAGGCAGGTTTATCAGTAAACGACATAGAAAGGAAAGTGAGAATCCATTTCTGTAAACTTTAGCCTTTTCTGAAAATATGTGCCCAATCTGAAAAAGGGTAGTGGTTTTAGAATGTGAATTTCTTTAAATTTTAGCATAATCTGGATTAATTTTAAATAGTTAATCACACAATGTACCCAATAAACAAAACAAGTTGCTTTTTTTAAAAAAAAAATTAACATTTTACTGAGATAATCATCCAAAAAACAAAAAGTTCTTATTTTGTTTCCAAGATTGATATTCCTTCAAGTGGCAAAATGTTTCCAGGTTTTTAATTCTGAAGGAGAAATAATTTTTAAATGTCAGGGTATTTATTAATGAACTCTTTTCTAATACAGCAAATTTGTATGTCCTTTTTGGTTTTTAAAGTTTTTATGTTGTTTTATTGTCTATTTTCATTCTGTTCTCCCATACCTGCTATTAGATCAAACTATATAGCTTTAAGCTAAGGACTTTTACAAAGTCCTATAAATAACAGCCCTCTTTTCTCATTTAAAGCCAGCAGGACATCCCATCATGCCTACCTCTTAATTAGATGATATTTTGATCTGTGTTCCTATTCATTAATGCTTTGTTTTCTAGTGTCATGTCACGGTACTGTTTACCCACTAATACAATTTTGTGACATATTCCTAGGAGAGCTGGACCAGAGGAGTTTCGATTTGGTTCAAGCTTTCCACTGTATTGGTTGACATAATTTCCAGATTAATGGATGGGTGAAATTTCATAATACCAGAAGATCCTTCATTTTAGGAAATAAAGCATCTTTAAGAAAAGCTGTGTTAAACATTTAGTAGAAAAGACTGACTTCAATACATGGATTATTTCACTTCCTAACCGTTTTTATTCCGCTTGCTCTCACTGAGATGGTCCATTGTCTTAACACAGCTCTCTCCGCTGTGGCTTCTGCAGTTTTGTGCGTGCTATTTTTTTCTCTAATATTTAAGGCAGTGCATTTTACATTCCTCCTTTTATTTCATTTTGTGTTGTATTGCGTTATGTATTTCACTGTTGGACCTAAATTGGGGAAGGGAGTCCTGCTTTGTCCTTGTACTATAATGAAGATAGAGTTTGTTAATATAAATGTAAACTGCTGTCTTAGGTGCATCATCACATGAAGACTGTTTCATAATTGAATGTGTTGGTACTAGATACATTTAGAAAATTACAGTCCCTAAACACCTACTCAGAGAGAGAGATGAACTTAATGGTTTGTTGTATATAGTTTCATTTAAAAATATTTTAGAAGAATGACTTATTTGTAAGAATATGTACAATGCAAAGTAATGATGGTAACAGTGGAACAGTTAAAGAAATAATATATGCAGCAATTACATTCAACATTTATTAGGATCTTTGTTCTTGGAAAGTTAGATATTTTTGAGAATTTCAAATATAGATGGTAAAATTAAATTAGATTGAGGGGGGAAATAAGTTTCCAGAAGCATGTTAAGGACACATTACCTGCTTTAGTAAACATAACTATAAAGCGTATTGCTTTTTATTAAATTATCTGTCTTCACAGAGCGATAATATTTTTGAATGTATATCGAGTGTTAAGAATGATGGGATGACTACAATTTCAAATCCACTTTCCTCACTTTTCTAAGTCAAATGGGGAAATATAGATGAACACATCTGCAATTAAAGGTGGAAAAGATTATTTTAAATAATGCAGATGTGAAAAAATACATGTCCAGTGAGAAACGTTTGCAAAGTGCTGGTGGATAATGCTCTATTGCTGAGATTCTTGTCAAAATCTGAATGTTTAAAGTTGAAAAGAATATTTCAGAAGCATGAAGCATTTGGAACAAAAAGGTACTATACTTAAATATATTCTTATAATCACTTCAAAATTTATACAAGCAACTGTGGCTTCTTCAGGCTTGAAAAAAGGAAATTAGTCACATTTGCGCAAAAACAGTATGAACGAGCCTTTTTTAAAAGAAATGTTTTTCTAACATAAATGTGTTATAGTTAATAGATAGTTCATCAAGAACAAAGCTTTGAGATTATTTTGTGTCAAAAAGATGACATAATATGACTCAGATTTTTAGATTACACTTTATTTTTCAAATGACGGCTCTCTTTTTCATCTTTGCAACATATGCATTTCAGAAATTAGAGATGTGTGTGAGGAGAAGACATTATTTAGAAAGAAGTTCTAGGGTATATTTTTTTAAAAAATATAAAGTCCCCATAAGGTTTACTATGAGTTTAAGACACTAAATCCTGTAGAAGTCAAACATGTGCCCTTTTAAAAACAGTGCTCCTGAAGCTAGTTCTTTTTCAGAAAAATTAGGTGTCATCGGTAGTATCTAGACAATAACATGAGAAGTGAAAGAGGGAAGAATCCAGTGTAAGGATGTGTTGTGCATCTCTGCAGTTAAACTGCGGTGGTCACTTGGATTTTAGCTGTACTTTCCATATTTAAAACTTGTGGAAAATAGGGGTTAAAAAGGCTGAATCTCTTTGTATCTTAATGAGAGAGCGATTGCTGTAGTAGTATCAAAGATAAACCAGTATATTAGGAACACTAAATGATAAAGGGTGACAATATGCCATTCTTGAGACTTCTTGGCTCTTACCTAACACATCAGAAAGTGATTGTTGAATTTTAAATAGCCATACAAATGGATGACATAGAAATTTAACTTTGCTTTGACCTTATTCTAATTCACAAGATGACTGCAAAATGACTTTGTTGCATCTGAATGTATGCTGGATGCTAAATCACTCCAGAGTATAAAATCTTTGTTTTGGCATAATGTTGATGCATAAACATTTGTACCCCATACTAACCCTATAAACATCACAATCCATCAGTACAATTACAAAAAAGATTGTTTGTTTTCACACTTAAAGCAGACATGAAATAGAGTGTCCTTAACTTAATCACCACCTTGATTTACCACATTTGCATATATTTGCATATTAATTGGACTACAGATTAAAATTGGTTTTGTAATTTTAATTAAGTGTCCACAAAGGTAAATGATTAGAACTGTTTAAAATACATTCTGACATAAATAGCAGTAAAAGCTTTTGTGATGATGTTTTTGTGGAATTACATTCAGAAAGTGGCCTTTTTATGATAGTAATTTTAATCTTAAATAGAATTATACAGTCAAACAGAACTGTGGATTCATAATCATTTTTTCAAGATTCATTTAATATTTTGCTGATTTGCAGCAGTTGATGAAAATATACCGTAGGTTTAGCTGATTGCACAATTAGGCCTCTAGAGCTGATAAACTGAGGGTTTAAACCCTCAGCCTTTAGATGTGTGTCATGTATACTTGAAATGTGTATCTCAATCTGTGTGTGTATGTCTTAATGGAATCAACTCATATAAGCTCATTAATGATATACATTTTAAAAAGAGAATAACCTTAAGGGACCATCATATTCCCAGTTTAAATTAGGGAACATACAAAAAGTTTAAAGATCTCTTTGGCATATTATGCTGGTGCGCAGAAGAACCGTCGTGGTGTTGACATAGGCCAAAATGTGCCGATTTAATAAAAGGTCATCCTCCCTGGCACATTCCCTGTGAGGGTGACACTCACAGCATGAACAAGATAATTGTTGGGAATATGCACTGTCTTTTCCTTGAAACCTGGGATACTTAACATGTGGCATGTGCTTTCTGTTATACCAGACAGAAAATTGGTTTTACCATAAGGTTACTGGATGCCTAGCACCCCCTTCTTCCAGCTGGCATTTTCCTGTTTGGATCATTTTAAATGTTGGATGCTGAAACCCTCCCCACTCCCAGCTGCCACCTTCTTCCCTGGCGGTACCCTAAACTCGGCTCCCTAATGCTTTCTTGCACCCAGCTGCTACTCTGCCTGGCTCCTGGCTATTTAGAATGTGATGGGATAAATAATCCTTTCCCTACCTCCCAACAACTCTAACTGGATTTCTTTTATAAGCTCTGATGCCCCTAGGTTTGCAATGAATGACACATCTATCAGATTTCTTGTTTTCCTTTCTAAATTTTGTGTGTATGTGTGTACTAAAAACTATGTATTGATAGATAGACAGACAGACATACTAAACTTGTAAAGTTCATGAAGAACAAATCAGTTAAACTTTTTATTGATTCCCTTAAATTAGCAGAGAGGAGAGAATTTCTTAAAAACAAATAGTTGTATATTAATTTTTAAGAGTCAGTATTAAAAAAAAACTTTTATTTTATCCTGGTATAGTAGAAAGAGCAAAAGCTTGAGAATTTGCTGGTTATAATTTCAAATCCCAGTGCTTCTATTTTCTAAGTGTGCCACACTGGCAAATTGTTGTATCTCAGAAACCTCAGTTTCCTCATCTGTTACATGGAGATTAAAAAAATCGCCTTCATTAGGTTATTGTAAGATTTAAATAAAAATGATGGATGAAAAGGCATCTAGCCAGTGGTAACACTCTGGTGAAAAGTGTTCAGATTCAGGATATATGTTGTAGGTAGAGCAGACTGGCTTTGCTTATGAATTGGCTGTGGAGTGTTAAGAAGAGGTAGGTGTCAGGGATGACACTAGAAGTTTTAGGCTGAGCAACTTGCCTGTGGCAATAACAGGTTTAGAGGGAAAGATCAAGAGTTGGATTCCAACTTGTTAAATTTGAGGTACTTATTAGACCTTCAAATAGAGAAGACAGCCTAATTTGATTGGAAATTATTTCATGTAATAAAATCCTAATAGACCTTATATCTGTGTGTATGTGTGTGCGTACACATTTGATCACATCTTATGTAAACTGTGCTTTCAGAAAAGGCTGGATGGCCTCAAAATTTCCAAATTGCATTTGAAGAATAGGTGACACCATTTAAAAGTGCTGAAAAATTCTGTAAATTTAATGCTTTTTTGTTGACATTGCTTTAAGGGTTTGTAGAGGAGCAGTTTAGATGTGTTTCATTATTCTCAGTGTTTCTAGTTCTGTTTTCTAGTTCATTTCACTAGTTGAAGCAAAGTTTTTATATGAACATTTTATTGGGCCATATGATATCCTAATATATGATCCAGAAAGTACAGTAAAAAGCAGAAAGGAAGTACCAAACACTTCCCCTAGCTTTATTGACTCAAAGATCCTGAATGAAATGTTCAATCTCCCCCTCAAAAAAAAGAAAAAAACAGAAAGACAAAGGAAAAAAAAGAACCTTGAAAGGAGTTTACATGAATCAACAGTGTGCAAAAAATATTTTTTCAAACTCAGGATTGGCATTGTGAAATTATGCATTAAGCAAAGTTTGTCTTTTCTGCTCCCTATTCTCATGACACCATCTTAAACTTTTAGTTACCTCTGCTTACTGGGACCGCTCAACCCCTACCCACTACAGCATATCTCTCTTTTCTGGACCAGCTTCAAATATACTGTATTAGATTATACCTTACTCTTGAAAATTCACTGGGCACATTACCATTTTAAGGACTCAGAAGTCTTGCAAAAAAAGGAACCAGTTTTATTTTGTTTTACCCAGTGTAAGAAACATATGGCATGCTTAAACTTGTAATTTGAGGAAACTTTAATAGAAGGACTTTTTACAAAGATATGAGCAGAGTTTAAGGAAGTCATCAAAGATAGTGCCAATACCCTGGTTCTTGCAACAGCATTACCACTTCTGGCCTGAAAGGTAAAAGGAGCAGTTACTAGAACCTGAAGAAGATAGCTGTATGGAGAAGGTCAACTAACTATTCCCTTAGAAGGATGGAGCCAACTTCTTGCAACCTGGCAGGGAAGAAGCCAGCAGAATAATTACCTTAAATCTCCTGCTGTGTCTCCTATTGGCTGAACACAACCAGAATCAGAGGGCAAGGGAGTCACTTAATGCAATCCATATGGGTCAACTTCCTGGAGCACAGAACACGATCAAGAAAGGTAGAGAGGGAATCTAGTAGAGTAGGCAGAAGATAACCAATACTCCTTGTGGTTCCCAAATGTTTTTCCCAATAAAGTTCACTTTTGTTTTTTGTATGTTTGTTTTGATTTTGATTTTATTTGACACCTGAGGACATCTCTAGGGAGTTTAGTGTTCTGACAAGCAGTTTGGAGTATTGATCGAATCAGTGGTCATAAAGTGAGAGTCACTGCAGTTATAAGCAGTTTTGTTTTTTTTTTTTAAAATGAAGCTTAAATGCATTTGGGTGGGGCATAAGAGCTCCCAGTTTGGCTTCAGTCCCACCCCTTTCTCATATGTTCATCCATTAGGTCAGCATATTCATATTGTCTTCCTGGCCCCAGAGGCATTTGAGCTGTTGACCTTTGCTCTGGACTCTGCCCTCTCCCTCTTTCTCAGTTCTTCATCAAAGTTTATCTTTTCTGGGCTTTATTTTCATAGGATCTAGTTTTCCTTTAAGGAATCTAATCAATCTATGTTGTTATGAAAATGAGCATTGAAGACTTAATGTGTCGTTTGATTTGGATAATGTACTTGAATTTTAAAAGGAACTTTATAGAGATCATACTACAACTCCCCAAAATTCAAACGATGTGACTCTGTGTTTTGTCCCTCAAAATGCATGATGTTCTACATGTAAAACTTGCCCAAATTATTTCTATTTGGCCATTACTGTGAGCATCTCCTGCTTCTATACTGCATCTTCCCAGTGCATAACACACTTTGAATTCTCCTCAAATGCGGGTTCCTGTGGATAACTAGCCAGAGGAGAAGAGAAATGATGGCTGAGCCCACAGGTGAAATCCCATTACAAGGACCTCCAGGGAGGTTGTACATTATCTTATAATACTCAAATTTCATTCCGAAGAATAATTTTCCAAGTAAGTTTAAGACACAATAATAGTTCAGAAGAAATGTTCTTTGTATTCAAATTAAATATATTCAATCTACCTTCTATGTACAGATCACAGCCCCTGTGCTTTCCCAGAATGTAGGTCATGTAGAATGGGTGAAATACATTTTTTTTTTTTTTGCCATATCTCCTTTTTCTTTTGCCAGAATCAGCTACATCTGCTACTTGTATTCCTTTTTCCATAAACCATCTGTGTTTTTATTTATTTTTCTATTCCTTTCCTCCCTTGTTCACTATAGCTTTGGTATCAGGTATCTTCCTTTGAGTAGTCAGTGATTTTGCATTATTTCTTATACTTCACTGAAGAATCAGGTGCTGATTTTTTCTTTGTTATTTATGCTCGAAGTCTGAAAAAGAAATCCTTTTACTGAATTAGTAATGTAAAATTATTTTCATAATAAGGTCAACAAAGCATTATTACTGTAGGTCATTGGCCAGAACTCAGAAACGTTTTAATTATAGTATATTTCTTACAACAATAATGACATTTGGCCTGTGTTAAATTTCCCATTAGCTTCTCTGCCTGATTTTCATTAGACGCACCCTAATTCAGGGCTTAGATGTTAATTTTCATCACACTTGAATGTTTTATTCAGATACCTAAGGCACATTGATTCTCTTACTTGGAGAAGTTTTGTTATTAGGGAATGGTAAATTCAAGGAGTTATTCAAAAGTGTAGAAATAGTTTTAACTCCTCTCGAGCTATCGAGTATTTTTCTTTATGTGTAGTTTTGTTGTTTAGCCTCTAGAATAGAGTGAATAATCAAGGTTTCCTAGATTTTGAGGAATTTTTAAAATAAAAATAAGCTATACGGACATGTTTAATCTTCAAAAAACATTTTCAGTAACATATACACTTACCCATGTTATCTTAGGCTTAAAATTTTATTTAGAAAATTCCATATACCTATATCAATCTGTGTTTCCTCTTGATAAATCAAATTGATGTTTAATTAATAAATTGTATTTTTGTATATAATACAGTTCTTGAAAACACAAACACCATGAAGAAAAATAATGGAGATCTCTGGTGGTGGAAAATTGAGAGTGACAGAAAGCCAATTCTTAGTTCAAGCAAAATTTAGAAATGGGGGTGGTGGTAACTTATTTGATCAAATATCTGAAATATCTAGGATTTTCCTTGGGTCATGCATGGATGGATCAAGGGGCTTAAGCCATGTATCAGAGCTTTGTGTTTCTCCTCATCTCAGAATAGCTTTTTCAACGTGCTAGGTAAGATGACCACTAGTTGTCCCAGTCTTACATCCTAACAGCAAAGTATCCTAGTGAAAACAGATACCTTGTCAAATAGGCCTGGCAAAAATATCCTCTGAAAGACTCTGGTTGGTGAAAACAACAACCTAGAACCAATTACAGCAGCCTGGGGTGGGTGGTACTTGTTTGGCTTCACATGACCTTTCTTAGTCCCCCGCCTTGTGGAGGAGGTGTGTGCAGGACCTGGTTCTGGTCAAGGAATCAGCCTTTCCTGAAAGACATGGAATGAATTTCTCCTAGAAAAGAGAGATTCTATTATTAAGAGTATAACCATGACATTGGTCATTAAAGAAATGCAAATCAAAAGCACAATCAGATACCCTTTCACATCCACTAGGCTGGCTGTTATTTAAAAAATGGAAAATAACAAGTGTTAAGGAGGATGTTGAGACATATTATACCTCATGTATTCCTGGTGGGAATGTAGAATGGTGCAGCCTTTCTGCAAAACAGTTTGGGAGTTCCTCAAAAAGCTGAACATAGAATTACCATATGTCCCAGCAATTCCACTCCTAGGTATTGATGAATAAATTAGCAAAATGTGGTATATCCATCAATGGAATATTATGTAGCCATAAAGAGAAATGAAATTCTGATGCATGGTATGACATGGATGAACCTTGAAAATATTATGCTAAGTGAAACAAGCCAGAAAACAAAAGGAAGATATTGTATAATTCCACTTACATAAATATGTAAAATAGGCACATTCATAGAGACAGAAAGCAGATTAGAATTTACCAGGGGCTTCAAGGAGAGGAGAATGGAGAGTTATTATGTAGTGGGTACAGAGTTTCTGTTTAGGGTGATGAAAAAAGTTTGGAAATGGTAATGATGTTGGCAGAACATCGTGAAAGTAATCAATGCCAGTGAAATGTATAAATGAAAATGGCTAAAATGACACATTTTAGGTTTTAGGTATTTTACCACTGTAAAAAATGTGTACACACACACACACACACGTTGTTGTTGTTAGGTGTCGGCGAGTTAGTTCCAGCTCACAGTGACCCTGTGTACAACAGAATGAAACACTGCCCAGTCCTGGGCCATCCTGACAATTGTTGCTATATTTGAGCCTATTGTTGTGGCCACTGTGTTAATCCATCTCATTGAGGGTCTTCCTCTTTTTCACTGACTCTCTACTTTACCAAGCATGATGTCCTTCTCCAGGAATTGGTCCCTGCTGATAACACATGCAAAGTATATGAGATGAAGTCTCACCATCCTCACTTCTAAGGTGCATTCTGGCTGTACCTCTTCCAAGACAGATGTATTCATTCTTCTGGCAATCCATGGTATATTCAATATTCCTCACCAACACCATAATTCAAATGCATCATATATATATAATATTTTTTGAAAAAAAGATTATAACCATGAACAAGTCACTCAGCTTCCTCTGATTCCAGGTCTTATATGGAAATTAAGAATAATAAATGTCTCTAATGATTTCAATTTCAAATTATCTCTACTGATTTCAGAAACCCTGGTGGTGTAGTGGTTAAGAGTTAGGCTGCTAACCGAAAGGTCAACAGTTTGAATCTACCAGGTGCCCCTTGGAAACCCTATGGGGCAGTTCTACTCTGTCCCATAGGGTCACTATGAGTCGGAATCGACTTGACGGCAATGGGTTTGGTTTTTGTTTTCCACTGATTTCAAAACTAAAAATAAATAAATAAAAATTACCTATTTTTATTACCTTGAAATCAGGGCTTCGATCCAGTTCGTTCCAGTTCGAACCCATGCCAAGAATTTGCATTTCCATCCCGGATATACTGAATCAGAGTCTGCAATTTAGCAAGATCCTCAGGTGATTCTTATAAGGTGATTCAAAGGCCTGCTTGAAATGTTGTAATTTTTAAATCATTGTTAGCATTTTTAGAGACAAGTTAGAAAGCCCTCAGTAAAATGCAGACTTTTGGCATATTTACTACTAATAATGATACTATCAAAGGATGTATCTTTTAAAGTGTAGTGGATGGTTAAGCTTAGAAGCAATATTAATAATTGCTAACTTTAAGAGCTTTCTCTGTGCAGGCTCTGGTTAAAAGCTTGGATGCATTAACTCTTAACTAAATGTAGTGCTTAGGAGCAAGGGTTCTAGAGTCAAGCTGCCTGGGTTCAAAGCCTGGCTCCATGACTCTCACATCACATGATGTGGGGCAACTGCTTAACCTCTTTATGCCTCAATTTCCTGATCTGTGCAATGGCAGTACTAATAGTACCCACTTCATACAGTTTACAGTGAAGTAAAACATGGGACAATAATTAACTACTCATTGTTAGTAGTGGAAGAAGAATTTTTGTTCTTGTGTTCTTCGTCATCATTTTTGATTATTACTTGCTAATAGAATCAACCAAATGATTCAGTGGAGATTTATATTCGGGTTTTAATTGTATAGTTTTACAAATTTACAAATTATATTTCTGGCCATCTTATTAACAAGGCAGTTCAAAGAAAATGCAGCAGGGGAGGAATTTAGTAGATTCCAAAACCAGCTTTGACCAGAAGAGAGCCATAGTGAGTGTACAGTCAATCAAATTCTCATACATTGATGAAAATCATATCCCTGCAAAATATGGATTATTAAAAGAGGAGTAGAGTTCCTGGCACAAAATAAATATTTTGTTTTCTCATACTTCTTAGCTAAAAAAATGATATGATTTTAAAATATTTTGGCATTATTTTCAACATCACAAATATTTATACTCTAAATTTAAAATTTTGATGCTCAACAAGGACACTGTATTGGAAAATATAACTTCAAGGTTATAAACAACAGCAACTCATTAAAATAATATTACTATATTATATGATTATGTGAGTCTTAAATTATTTTTTAACTTTTCAGTGTGATTTTTCTAAAGGTGTCTCAAACCATTATTAAAATGAAAAAATGTTAATGTTATTTTTAGAAAGAAATAGGATTTTTGTTTATAAACATTTTGAGAGCTGTGAAATTGTAATTGTTAATTTGTTTCTGTTTACATGCATGGACATTAACAGTTATTTTGGAGTCAAACCCACAAGTATTTTTGAAAGCTTAATTTTCAATAATTTTCTTTTCTTAAAAGACAAGTCATACAGTTGTTCCATGCAGAGATATTCGGTTGAGAATGATGTAAAAATTATAGCCTAGCAAAATAGCTCTTGCCTACAAGAGGAGGTTACAAATTTTGATTGCAGGGAAAGCCATCAAGTAGGGATTATGAAACTAGTCTGGATCTAATAGCAGTTTCATCCTTTTGTTTGATTAAGATGCTCAGTTATGATTATTCTTAGACCTACACAGTCTATATTGGCATGTTGCATATATTTATTATACTCAGACTTTTTTTTTTTTTTAAATGTAGCCAATTCCTACAAAGTAATAAATTTGATGGCATTCTTTTCTAGTAATTCTTGGGAATGGATGAGACAAGAATTCACAAAATGTAGATATTTTTTAAAAAAACAATGTTTCGAGGGCCTAATCCATGCAAGGCACGGTTTTTGGTTCTGGGCACTAAGTACTGAATAGAACTTACATTCTAATGGTTGAGACTGAAAATAAGTGAAAATGATTTCAGATACTGTTAAGAGCTTGGAAGAAAATAAGGTAGGATAATGCGTAAGAGAGTGAGGAGAGGGTGAGGAGTAGCTAGGTTAGAAGATGATCTGAGAAGATGGCATTTCAGCTAATACCTGAATAACACGAAGGATCTGGCAAAGGGGAAGAGGAACATTTCTGAGCGAGAAAATAGAAATGATACATTCCTAGAATGTACTAAGTCCAGATTCACCAGGTAGAGGTATGAGAAACAGGACTGGTGAGGTAGCTGTAGTCTTGTCATGGTGAGGAGTTTGGATTCGTTCTCCATTCAGCGGGAAGCCATTGGAAGGTTGAATAAGAGCGATGCATGATTTGATTCATTAGCAGACTAGATGGGAGATGTTGGCAGTAGTCCAGGCCGAAGATCATCCAAATCCCTTACTCCTTTTTTTTTCTTCCCCAACTATACATTCTTTCTTCAGAAAACGCATAGCTCACTCTTCCTTTAACAAATATTTATGAAGCCAACACAGTGTGCCAGATGTTGTACTAGATGATCTGGTAGAAAGATGAAAGATGTTATCCTTTTCCTATCCTTTTTTTTTTTTTCCTGGAATGTTCATAGCAGTTTTATTTGTAATATCCAAAAAGTAGAAACAACCCAAATGTCTTTCAATAAGTGAGTGTATGAGTGGATAAACACATTTTAGTGCTGTATCCGTACAATAAAAAACCACCCAGCAATAAAAGGAGTGAACTAGGGATACAGGCAACAATATGTTAGAGGTTTTCTTTTCCTATCCTTAATGATTAATCTGTGTTTTGCTTCGGTACAGTTGGGATCAGAGGAGTGCTTGAATCTTCTTAGGGAAGACAGGGATGGTTTGAGCTGACAATTTAAAGCATCAGGAGTTGACTAGGTAGACAATGGGCCTGGCTGGAAAGGTATTTCAGGCAAAGGGAATAGTATAAAGAATAGAGGTATAAGAAACTATGGCATATTCAGTGACAAATAGTTCTGCAAGGCTACAATACGTGGTTGTAATGAATGGAAATGAGGCTGGATGAGCAGTCAGAGGCCAGAATCTGAGGGCTCACTATGGTGTGCTAAGTTTTATCCTATAGGATACTGTAAGCCAACAAAAACATTTGAGTAGGGTAGAAACAATATCAGCTTTCCTTGTTATCTGTTTAATCATGGTAGAGTTGATAAGATTGGATAAAACTATTAGAAGATTATTGTAATAGTTGAAGGGAAATACTGATTGTCTGGACTAGAAGAGATGAAGGGACAAGGTCAAGGAATTGAGGAGGTAGACTCTGTGGGGCTTGATGGTTGATTGGATGGGGGTGGATAAGAGGAAGGGAGGGAGAAGGTAGAACATAGAGTGACAGATGGTGCCATTCAATAGGATAAAGAAGTCAGAAGAAATGAGTAGGATTATGGAAAACAGTTTGAGTTCAAGCATAGGGACTGGGAAGTTTGTGGAGCCTCTGGATATACCCAGTTGGCAGTTGAATACGTGTATCTAGAAATTTGGAGAGTACTGAAGCTAAAGATAAAAATTTTTAAAATATCAATGTAAATTAGATCCTGGAAATTTAGGCTATTAGATCTCTACAATGTGTTTTATTTCACTTGCACTGGTTTTGTGTTTGTTTGTTTTTGTTTTAATATTGAGTGGGCCAACATTTAAAAATCCATAGATTTTGCATAACAATCTAGACATAATGACATAATAATCTGACATATTGGGTCTGCATTCCTAGATAGCGACAAGATGCTGGGTTAGGAAGGGGCTGCACTGATAGATAAAACCCATTGCCCTCGAGTCAATTCCAACTCATAGCAACCCTGTAGGACAGAGTAGAACTGCCTTATTGGGTTTCCAAGGCTGTAATCTTTACAGAAGCAGACTACCACATCTTTTTCCTATGGAGCAGCTGGTGGGTTCGAACTGCCAACCTTTTGGTTAGCAGCTGAGTGTTTAACAACTGTGCCACAGGGCTCCCACTGATATATAGGACACGTGCTATATACATACGTATAGTGGTTAAGTGCTGTGGCTGCTAACCATAAACGTCAACACTTTGAATCTACCAGCCGCTCCTTGGAAACCCTATGGGGCAGTTCTACGCTGTCCTATAGGGTTGCTGTTAGTGGGAATTGACTTGAAAGCAAAGGGTTTGGGTTCTTTTTGGTGGTTTTTTTTTTTTTTTTTGGTTTATATATATATTTGCCAGAGTACCCAACCAACTCACCTCACTTACTTATGTTACCTGCTTAGCCTATTGGCATTTGAGTTTGAAACCGCAGGTAGAATTAGAGTGAAAAGGGAGCAGCATCAAAGGTCAAGCCCCGTGGAACATCAGAGTTCAAGGAAGGACTGGGCAGAGGAAGAGGAAAAGCACAGGAAGGCTAGATCCATGTTATTCATACCATGGTCCGTGGATAGTGTTCCCATGTGGGAATTTCTTCCCAGCATTTCCTGAGAAATTTATGTTTTTCCAAATCCTAAATCCTGGAAGGAAAAAAAAAAAATCAGATGAGGAAACTGGAAAAAAAGTATTACAATTCTGTAATCATTGACACTTTAAAAATCAATATAGGGATTTTCCTGGTTAGAAGAAATCCATTAAAGTCAAATTCACAGTAAGAGCAGGAGACAGACGCGTGGAGTTGAAGGTCAGGTTAGCTTTTCTGGGAACTGCAACTGGGTCTTCTGAGAGATAAGCGCTCAGGATCATCTCGATCTTTAAGCATTTGTTTAATCTGCGGTCTCCACAGGGGATTGGAAACTCCATGAGGGCAAGAATTTACGTATCTTGTTTCTTGTTCACCTTTGGTACCTTGCCTCTTGTTGCACATTTTGGTCCCTCAAGTGCTTGGTGGATAACAGATAGTGTTAGCTTAAAATGGAAAAGACAGCATTTTTTTAGAGCAGGATGGATGGATGGACAAATGGACAGATAGAATTATCCAAGAAAACTGTCTAATGTATTGAAAGTGAGTTTTACAATTTTATTATTTCTATCAGTTTAGTTACCATGTAGCCACTTATGTTGCCTTTAGTGGCAACATGTACCCACACATAGGTTTTATGTTTTTCTGGTCATATAGGGACAGTCAATGTCATGTTCACCTTGGTATTTAAAAACTATTTGTAGGCTGTGTGGATACTGTAGGGCCATTATTAGAAACTGACTCTAATTGCCTTTGTTCAGGTATTACACAAAGGTACAGTTTTGGATGGATCTCCAGATGGAAATTAAACTATCTTATTTTACAGAGATTCACTGTATCAAAAATGTTCTTTAGAGAGTCAGAGATTATTCTGCCATTGCAAAATGTCTTACTAGAAGACATTTATGATGGTTTTGTATAGTATTTTGAAAAATCATTGGATTCTTCAGTACCACTACATCTGACATTTTACTTACCCTTGTTTTTCGTAGAAGCCCCAGTGGCACTGTGGTTAAGAGCTTGGCTGCTAACGGAGAGGATGGTAGTTTGAGCCCACCAGCCACTCCACGGGAGAAAGATGTGGCAGTCTGCTTCTGTAAAGATTACAGCCTAGGAAATCCTATGGGGCAGTTCTACTCTGTCCTACAGGGTCTCTATGAGTTGGAATCAGCTCAATGGTGACGGATTTTGTTTTTCATAGATTCTCAAAGTCACGCTGACTGAGCTCCCTCTGTAAAAATCACAATTCACTCTAGTGCCCACTGAGGACCATTAAGCATGTAGACCTTGCCTTCATCCTAGTGCAACTCAATCTACTAAAAGGAAGGGATGTGGACCAACTAGGTCAGCCCTAGATGGACAGGGTAAGAGTGAAGACATATACATATTATCATTCAGCTCCTGTTGAGTACTTATTATGTACTATGCACGGTACTGCATATAGGGATATAACACTGAGCAAAACAGACAAAAATTTTTATCCCTGTGGAGCTTACTTTTGTGTGTGGTGAATGGAGGGAAGAAAGACAGATGATACAAAAGTAAAATTTATGTCAGTTGCAGAGAAGTGCAGTGGAGAAGAATGAAGCAGGAGAGGAGGCGAAGACCCTAAAGTTTTGATTGAAGATTTGGTTGGCCACCGCCATGAACTGGCAGCCCTCAGAACTCAGCTAGCTTGCAGACATGTTTTTTTTCAGACCACACAGCTGTTTAAAAATAAAGCAAAAGTGAATTAGTTCCCAACATTTTAAAGCCTTGACATTTCACATAAAAGTTCTAATTTCTGGCTTTCTGAAAAAAAAAAAACAAAAACAGAAGCTATGGCAGTATTAAGCATCCGCTAAAATTTGGGAATAGCTGTTCCCATTAAACATGGTATCATAAAGCTATATAGTAATATTTACATAGTATAGTAGTTGGTGTACTAGTTAAAGAGCTTGGCTGCTAACTAAAATATTGGTGGTTCAAACCCAGTGACTGCTCCATGGGAGAAAGATTTGGCAGTCTGCTTCAATAAAAATTTCCAGCCTTGGAAACCCTATGGGGCAGTTCTGCTCTGTTTTATAGGGTCACTAAGAGTCAGAATTGATTCAATGGCAACAAGTTTGTTGTTTGTTTTTTTAATATAGTATAGCGCTTAATGTGTGTCAAGAACTAGGACATGAACTTTACTTGTATTAACTAATTTAATCTTCCCAGCAACTCTCTGAAGTATGTGCTAAACTGAGGCACAGAGAGGTGAGGTAACTTGCCAAGGCCACAGAGCTAGTATACAGTGGAGCCAGTGTTTAAGCCTAAAAGGTCTGGCTCCTAAGTCCAATTCTAACCGTTGCATGTACTGCCTCTTTCCATTTCGCTGCTTGGTATATTTCATTCATTTATATTTGTTGGAGCAGAGGTCTATGTCTCTCTTATTGATCCAGGCACAGATGCCTCCAGATTTAGAGTAAGCTTTGACTGGTAGGTGGACCCTGTTAATAGATCCTGCTGACTCAATCGCAAGGGGAAAGTAGAGTAGTCATCATGGCCCACTGCTGTGCCCACCTAGCTGCACACCAATACCCCCATCCCTTATAACTACAGCCATTTCTTTAGTGCTAGTCCTGCCCTTTTGAACAGTTTGGGGGAATGCCTCGGTTCTTCTGCCTCACCTTCCCTACTTTGCGCCACATGATTGCCTTGCCTTGCTCCCAATTCCTGAGATAAGAAAAAATTCTATGCATTTGGTTTGTAAAATATCCAACATGAGACGAAGCATGAAAGCTAATGATCTTTTCTTTCTTCTTCTTTTAGTTATTTTTTTTAATTCCATGTGAATTGTCAGTTTTAGAGGATAGAACTCTTAAGAGGATGTGTGTGTGTGCGCACGTATGTGTGCGCACAGGCATGTGTATTCCATTTCAGAGAAGCGAATGCTTGTCACCACTTAAGTGGGGTGTTTGACTTCAAAAGACAAAAAGCCATCCGTTACCTGTATATTAACAGTGATGAAGCTTAGCAACAATAAATATTTAGCAGTGCATGAATCCTCCTTTTCCTCATTTACAGACTGATTGGAAGGTTTTCACAGCTCAGGGGACTGAAAGTTGACACCTGTTCTGCTAGGCTAAGTTCATATTTTATCTTCTTCCTTTTTAAAAGTTGTTTCTTAGCTACGGAATGTCAAACATAAGTTGGGTTTTGTTTCAAGTTTTCAGGGGCCAATTTTGGATTTTAAAATACCTTATTAAACACAGCCCCCAGAGACGGATATTTATTATATAACGATATCTTTAAAATGCATGTTATTTTCAGCCTGTATGATCAATGGATACCACACTTGTCAACATTAGGCACTAATGAAAGGATTTGACTTAAAAGGAAGCCAAGCAACAAAGGGGAAGAGAACAGTGTTACCAGCACTGGAGGAGGGGTGGCATTCTTATCTCTGAGTGGGCATTGCAGGCAGAGATGGAAGAGCTGCTTCCAGAACAGTTTCGCTCAATGCAGTGTCTGGGGTCAGGAGTTAGGACTAGCTGAGGTCCAAAGCCTGGATCAGCCCCGTAGTCCATACCAGGTCAGACCTCTAGAGACTACCAGCCTTCAGTAACACAAGGCAAAACGGGCAGGGAACTAGAATTTGACATCACAACAGATACTCTTAGGCTTGGTAAGTTAATGACACAAAACTTCGCTCACTCACTCACACACATTTTATTATTCAACAGTTTTCTCTTCAGCTGCCATAACAATAAGCATGTTTTGCTGAAAGTTTAATAACAGTAACTCTTTTTTGAGCCTAAACCCATACCTCTTTTAACGTTTCTTGACTAAGCTGTGATTTATCTAAAAATATGAATGTTAGCCAGGTTTTGTCCTTGAGGTGCCTCTGCCAGTCATTAACTATGTGACTTTGGGCTCACCCACTTAACCTCTCTGAGCTTCTGTTATCTCTTCTGTAAACATGAGGCTGGACCAAATGATCCTAAGGCAACTGCCAGTTCTAGCTTTCTGGGAGGCTAGAGAAGTTCAGTGGGAAAAATGGAATTCCCATATAGTTTTCTTTTCACAAGCAGATTTATTAGAATATAAGCAAAGAACCTGCATCATGCTGAGTCTTCAAGTTATGGGGCTTCTTTCTTCATTTCTTCTAAGGACTTGAGCCTGGGCAGGGAGATCTTGTTTTAACATCATTTTTAGTGGAGTACCTGGAGTTCAGCTCTACCTGAAATTGTTTGTTTCTTCCTAAGTCTTGATACAAAATCAGGTGGTGTTAATGCTGCTGCACATTGCCAAAGGGCAAAAGCTTGTTGATCTCAGACTGGCCTTGGCAAAATGATGTACAGAGGAAACAACCCTGCTGAACCTGCTTTCCAACTGGCTGGTGCAGATCTGCTTCGATGGAAATAGGAGCCTGGGGTCTGGAATCAGAAGCCCTGGCTCTGCCACTCTGAACCTCAGACTCTTCATTCTGCGAATGAGGTTGGAAATAATACCAGGTTTTAACACTTGGTAAACTGTGAAGCCTTGTTCAGATGCAAGGTACTGTTATTAAACTTTCAGCAAAACATGCTTATTGTTATGGCAGCTGAAGAGAAAATAGTTGAATAATAAAACGTGTGTGAGTGAGTGAAGATTTGTATCATTAATTTACCAAGCCTGAGAGTATCTGTTGTGATGACAAGTTCTAGTTCCCTGCCCCTTTGCAAATATCCAACTAAATTCTTAAGATTGGAAATAGATTATCTAGCATGGTGGCTTTCAAAGTGTTTTGACTATAACCCACAATGAGAAACACATTTAACATTGTGATCCAGTACACACATCATATATATGTATGAGATAAAGGTATCATGAAACAATACTATAGGCAATTCCCTTTAATATTTTCTTTTTTCTTTCATATTATCTATTTCATTTCTTTTTAAAATGCTGGTCATGACCCACTAAATTGATTTCATGACCCATTAATTGGTCATGAAAACACTGACCTAGCACATACTTGGTCATTTTCTTCTTCTTTGTGAACGCAAGGGTTTGGACATGAATATGTATGTGCAGTATCAGTTCATGACCAGATCGCCTCCCATACACCCAGAGCCCAAGTTTATTCCTTTAAGATAATTGAAAGAGCACAGGCTTTACAGACACAGAATCACAAATGATTCCTGCTGGGTGACTTCCTAGCTGTGTGACATTGAGTGAGTTATTTAACCTTTCTGTGTCTCCGTTTCCTCCTTTTAAAAACTAAGATAATTATACCTGCCTCCCAGTATTAAAAAAAAAAAAAATGTCTGTGCAGTGCTTAACACAAAACAGGCTCATAGTAAGGACTCACTTGAATGGTAGCATTTATTAGTCATTTTGTCACCAAGTCTGTTTGCTCTTCCCGTCAGAATATTTCTTCCACCCCTTCTCAGTGGGGTTTTCTTGACAACCGTGATATTGCCGTACTCTTCTTTGCTGACTTTATAGTTTTTCCCACCAGGCCAGCTTATCCTGCATAACAAAACCAGATTAAGTTCCCATAAACACCATTGTATTTCATCACTTCATAACCTTAGTTTTATCCTAATATTATTTTCCAATGTCCAAGTAAATCCTATGACCCTAGCCTCTTTAACTTGGCATTTCAGTTTCCTCTTAAAGTGACCTCAACATGGCATGTATTCCTTCAGCAAACTCATCTAGTGAGGGTTTACTATGTGATGAGCACTATTCTGGTTCTGGAGATTCATCAGTGAACAACACAAGCCACCTGCCTCTTTGGAGTAGTGAGGAACACAGACAATAAACAAGTAAACATATACCTATATAATGTATAACTATGTAATTTTAGTAATTATAAGGACTATGAAGAAAATAAAGCAATGTAAGAAAAAATAGGAATCCCTCAGTGGCACAAATGGTTATGTGCTCGACTACTGGCCGAAAAAGTTGGCAGTTCAAACCCACCCAGTGTGGACTCAGAAGAAAGGCCTGGTGATCTGCTTCTGAAAGGTCACAGCCTTGAAAACCCCATGGAGCAGTTTTACCCTGCAGACCTGGGGTTGCCATGAGTCAGAATGGACTCAATGGCAGCTAACACCAACTAGAGAGAATGAAGTTTGAACCTGTTTCATCTACTTAAATCTTCTTTAGCCAAACTGGTTTAGCAGCAGCATTCGTGGCCATTTACTTTCACCTAGACTGCCCTTCCAGACTTTCTATGCCCCCAGCTCTGCTCACCTCCTCCCTGCTCTCCAAAATCGGTGGCAACTTCAGCTCACAGTCAGCTCTGCCTCCTCAGGTAGCATTTTCTGTCTCAACAATTCTTTATTCTGCTTTGTTTTTATCTGCTCTCTTTTTATGTATGTTTTTTATCTTGCTAACTGGATTATGGAGAGAGACAGCATGTTCTTTTTTGCAATTCTCATGGCCTTGTCGTGACACCTATAAATGGTAGAGATCAGGAAAATGCAAAGATATACATATATATGCACGTGCATATATATGTATAGTTCTATAAGTGATATGTATGTGAGTGTATTAATAGTTGATACTTAGCATCTGATGTTGTTGAGGGTGTAAGGAAATGGATGTTTCTATGCCCAGTGTTTAGGAATATCTATGGATACAACTATAAGGCAACTGGGTGGTTTCTATAAAAATTTGTAATATATATGCTGTATGAGTGAATAATCCTATTTTTAGTCATCTTTCCTAAAAATTTCCTCCAGAAATGTTAGCATAACGTCAAGGTGAGCGTACAAGGATGATCATAATCTTTTACAGTATTTTTGAAGTAACATTTTGGAAAGAACTTAAATATTTATCCATATAGATTATGGTATATTCATCCAGTGGAACATTATGCCATTGTTTAAAAAGAATGAAGTAGGTCCATAGTTATTGACTCAGAAGGCTATCCATGATGTATTATTAAGCGAAAATAAAAAAGCTGCATAACAATATGTACTTTGAAACAATGAAAACAAAATAAACTCTGTACTTGTGTGCGCGCGCACATGTGTGCATGTTTCTGTGTGTTTGCAGGAGCACAGAACTTCTGAAAGGATACACATCCTACCTGTAAACAGTGGCCACCTGGAGAAGTCTCAGCAGCAGACTTATCACGTTTTGTGTTACACATTTTTATTTTATTTTAATTTGTTCCAGCAAGAAAGAATTACCCTTGTAATAAAAAATGACCACGATAAATGTATGTGTGTGTGCTCACTGAAAGGAAAATAAACTAGCTTCACCAACACACCTGACAACTGATGAAAAATAATGTTGAATTCTACTTTGGGAGAGATTTGTAGATTTCTGTAAAAGTTAGGTAAACAGTTAAGCCTCAGTTGCTATCATTTTAAAAGAAGAACGAATGAAATATAATTTTAAAAAATCAATTGCACTTTTAATCTCAGATTTCAAGTTGTATGCTTTTTAAGTCTGTTATCGTTGCAATCATTGTTATTGCTAACAAGTAATTAATTCATTTGATCATAAAAGCATCTCCTCTCAGATATTTTCATACTCTTACACCATGCCCACCAATTGGATGCCCAGCCAATACTTGCTTCATCCAGTAGTGGGGAACTCATTACCTACCAAGGTAGCTGATTTATTTTTGAATACCTCTAATTATTAGGGTTCGTTCTTCCTTGGAGCCAAAATCTTTCTTTTTACCTCCCTTCCTATTCCTACTGCTGCCTTTTGAGGATTTTAATCTTGACAGCTCATCTAAAATTTCAGGGTAGCTGTCATATTCTGTTTACCTTATTCTCTACATATAGTTAATTCATTAAAAGATCTCTTTGCAGTTCTGTTTTGTTTTTCAGCAGAGAAACCAAAGTATGACAGTGAAAGAAATAGCAAGCCTTTAAAAATTAATCTGTATTAATTTTGATTAGAATTTAATTCCAAATCTGAGTATTCATAATTTTTTGGTAAAAAGATAGATGGATCTATGGCTCTGTGTAAATATTTTAGATTGTGGGCCACCAGAAGCCCAAATATTGTTTTATAAATCTATTTCTTCCTTCTCTCCCACTCCCACATCACGCACAATATATTTAACCTTATTACGTGCCTACACGTGGTAGGCAAGGAGCCCTGGTGGCATAGTAGTTAAATGCTTGGTTGCTAAACAGCCACTCTGCAGGAGAAAAGACCTGGCAATTTGCTTCCATAAAGATTAAAAAACAAAAATACCATTGCCGTCGAGTCAATTTCAACTCATAGCGACCTTGTAGGACAGTAGAATTGCCCCATACGGTCTCTAAGGAGCAGCTGGTGGTTTGAACCGCTGACCTTTTGGTTAGCAGTCAAGCTCTTAACCACTGCACCACCAGGGCTTTTGGTTTCTGTGAAGATTACAGCCTCGGAAATGCTTTGGGGGCAGTTCTCCCCCTTCATACGGAGTCTCTGTGAGTCGGAATTGACTTCATGACAGACAACAACAGCCCCTGGTAGGCATATTTGAAGTCTTTATTAAATACATGCATTGACTAATTGTATGGACTTATGTGTATAATAAATTTCTCTTGATACCCTAAATATAGTATTTGGCTCAGACAGTCCAAATCTAAGGAATATTGGCCTCTGGATATTTTACCCATAGGCTGCTGACATTATATGGGATTGTGTTCTAAATCAGAATTCTACTATAATTCTTAGGAGAATCTATTAAAGGAGAGCTATTTTGATCAATAATTGTTGAGAAATGGGTTTATATAGACTATTTCTTCCAGTCCTAGAAAATGAAGTTTAAAATTTCTGAAAGTTTCTATTGAATGTCTGTGTAAACATTTTAAATAACATTATGTCAAGTTTGGGTTTAACTCATTGAAAGCTAATGTCCTTTTACTGGACACTACTCATTTTATTTCTCTGTGTAGATAGTTTTACTAATTATTTGCTTATCTTTTTATGGCAATTATGAGAGATTTATTCTTGGGATCTTGTGCTCTTTTACCTCAACCAGTTTATTTCAGGCAGATACCAAAGTCATAATGCTTAATTTTTCTTACTAATGACTTATTGCTTGCTTGCTTTTCCTGGGACCTAGACTGGCACAAGGCATCCTGGTGGGACAGTAGTTAAAGCGTTCAGCTGCTAACCAAAAGGGCAGTGGTTTGAACCCACCAGCCACTCTGCAAGCGTAAGATGTGGCAGTCTACTTCTGTAAAGATTACAGCCTTGGAAACCATGTGGGGCAGTTCCATTCTGTTCTCTAGAGTCATTATGAGTCTGAATTGACTGGATGACAGTGAGTTTGGTTTTGTTTTGGTATGTATATAGTTTTAATAATTAGTTACTTACCTTTTTGTTACTATTTTATTTTGTTGATAATAATGAAAACTAAAATAAGTGTATTGCTTTCAAGAGTAATTTCTCCAAATCATGTATCAGTAACTTCAGTTTTTGTTCTATTTTTAAGTTGCTTGCCACAGTATTGACAAGTATCTGATTGTGTGGCTTAGTTCTAATTATAGATATAGGCTACTTCCCATGGAGCTGGATATTTCTAAGAGACTAAACAAAATGTGTAACGCTGTGAACAAGGAAAACAGCAGCATGTTTTTACTGTAAATTGACTGTTGTCATAAACAATAATTATCAACACAGCATTGGTATCACGATACTGTTTTGGGCCTCATCATTCAAACTATTTCTCTTTGTATTTTACTCTGATTTTTTAGGGGGGGAACCTAACAACTGTCAATCTAATCATTATATTCTGTCTACATTTCCAGCAAAACATATTTACTGCTAGATCTGCACTGTTTTTACAAGTTTATTAAAAACATGTGTTGCCCAGTGCCAGGAATAGCTATAGCAAATGCTAACACCAGTAGGCAAACTGTCTCTTCACTTTTCTTCTAAAGATTTAGCTACCCCATCACTTTAACTCTGAGTTATAAAGTAGACGATCCTATGTGAAAATGTGTATCATAGATGAAGCCTGCGTATGTATGGGAGAGAGACACTGAGAGACAAAGAGGGAATGTGATGGGGCAGGGGAAGTGGATTTGGGAAAACAGGAAGTGGCACTCCTTTATATCACTGACCTGAGATTACAGGCTAACACTCAGTGAAATGTGACTTTTGACTCTTTGGGTTTTTTAAAGGAGCATGACAATTCCTCATGATATACTTAAAAGCAACATTTTTTTCTTTGTAGAAATGTAATACATTTCTTTGTATAATCCAAGTTATAATAATTTATCTGTTTAATCATTTGTTTATTGACCCTCCACATAGCCCCCCCCACCCTGAACTAGCCTGTAGACATCATAGATGCTTTCTCTACCTTGTTTTCCACTGCTAGTAACGTATAGTGAGAGCTCAACAGATATTTGTTAAATTAATATTTGAAAGAAAAGGAAGGACAGAACGAAGACCCATTTTCTGCTTTTAACATGTAATCATCATGAACTACTCCATCCTACATTGGTCTTTCTCTTCTCTGAATTCCTATAAAACAAAAAAAAAACAAAACAAACTCATTGTCATTGAGTAGATTCTGACTCATAGTGACCCCATGTGTTACAGAGTAGAAATGCTCCATAGGTTTTTCTTGGCTGTAATCTTTGCAGAAGCAGATCACCAGGACTTTCTTCCAAGACACTACTGGATTGAACCACCAACCTTTAGGATAGCATCCAAGTGTAGACCATTTGTACCACACAAGGACCTTCTGAATTCCCATAGTCCTGGTTTATTGATCACTCAGTTCACCACTTGGCTATACAATGTGTTACTCTCAGTATTAGTTATTTGAGGTATGTCCATCTAGTTCCACGTTAGTTTGCTGGCTCTCCAGGGTCATTGTACTTCTTCTTTTCAGCAACTTATCTGGTGAAGTATCCACTGAGCACACTTGTCTTCACTGTGTTAAAATAGATTTCAAGCCAGTTTAAGGAATAACATCTATCATCTAGCACAAGACGTCAGCTTATTTCATTCTTCAAAGACTCAATGAACTTCCCAAGAATTAATCAAACAGCATATAATGATTTTGGTAATTTCCTTAATAGTGTACAACTGCTGAATGTTGTTGAGTGACTGGTTATGGGTTATTTTCCCATTCCTTGATGCCATATTAAGTTCATCAAAGTGGAATGTGTTTCCAAAAAGAAAAGCAAATGTCAAATTTCTTATAATTGTCTCTTTCTAATAATAATAATAGTATAATACAACTCTGGAAGGGTGCTACCATAAAAATATTATTAAGTAACAAAAGATACCCACTTGCACATGTTGCTGTCAAGTTAATTTACAAAGCATGTTAAGCTGGTCTGACTGCTTATTTTCCCCTCTGAACATGAATATAGATACACACACACACACACACATTCAGGCATATATAGAGATAGGGTCAGATGTACACTGTATATGCCAAAGGAATCCTGACATGCCTTGTCATTAAAATAATCTAAGTTACCCAAGAACTGGAATTTTCAACTAAGTACTAGTTTTTTTTCTTTTTGTCTTATTCCTTTTATACTGTGGTTTGAATAGAAGCATCAAGTACCTAATAGTCTCTCTACCAAGAAAGGTGGTTTGGAACAAATAGTTGGATGTCATCATAAATAGAGAACAAAAATCTTAATCTTACTGTGTAGGGTGACAGAAAGCCACTTTAGCATTCAAGAATAGCTACTGTAATGTACATAAGCAAGATGATTCTGGATATCCAACAAACCACACATCATTTTTTGAACAAGTTATCCTTTCTGCATTATTACATTTAATTTTCATGTTGAAATATCTATCAAATATTTGACAAAAAATTAAGCTGGAAATTTATGAGTTCACAGAATATTATTGGGAATGTAGAAAGATGACAATGATACCAGTTGTCACCCTGTAGTGAGAAAACTACTCAGTGTGGAAGAAAACCTAAATGACATTTTTGGAAATCTTCAAATCATGTGAATTCTATCATAAATCAGGGAAATTTATAGGATTCTGAAATCCTTGAATGATGATTTCATCATCAATTTCAGAAAAGTGAACTCAACATTGATTTAACTATTGTGGATGGCTCATAATTTAGCGTAAAAAAGAAAGACTTTGTCTACAGATTTCTTGAGTGCTGCCTTTGCTTTCATTCTGAATGGATGTACTCTCCGAACTAACTGCCTTCGGATTGAGCTTTCAGGATGTGCCTTTGTCTCAAGTCATTCATATCAACCCTGGTTTTTGAACATCTCTTTTTCCAAATGATTTTGACTTTTGATTTGTAATCCTGAGAGAAGTTACCTCTGTGACTGAACTTGCTGTTTCTGTGTTGAGATAGTCTCCCTTAGCCATTTTAGATGATCTTGTTAAATCCAGTAGTTCATACCAGCATCAAATTTGGTGATTTCACAATTGTAAAATCAACAGTGACCATGTATCATATCTGGTTAGAAAACGTGTCTCACATTTGGCCCTCTCTTCAATTCTTGCTGGAACGAACATACTAAAAGCCCTTGTTACCTTGCTTTTGGAGTAGTATCGCAGTCTCCTATGTTTGCTCTTCTACTTTAATCTCTTTCCTCTCCCTCCACATCCAATTGCTTTATATACCATGGCCAAATTAACCTTTCTAAAATGTCACCCAGTATAGTGGCATTGCATTAAAATAATCAGTTACTCCTACCTATAAACAAAAGCCACATTCCTTAGCGTGCCACTTAAAGCCTTACAGGCTCCCCCTGCCTGCCTCATCTCTTGCCTTCCCCCACTATGAACTCTAGTCAAATGTATACATTCATAGTTCTCCAAGTATATCATCCACATTTCTTTCTACCTTTTTGCTTTGTTCCTGTCATTATACCTTTTAGTTGATGCACTGTGAAATCGTGGAAAGAACATGAACTTCTGATGGGCAAGATCTGGGTTCAAATTCTGGATCTACAGTTTGGTAGATACACGGTCTTAGATAAGTTATTTTATCTCTCTGAGCCTCAGTTTCCTCACTGGTAAAGTGGAGTAAATGATATTTACTGAAAGATTAAATGAGAGTAATTTGATTTCACAAGCACATACATATACTTCTGCCATTAGATGCCCCATTAAAGTTCTGTTTTTCTCAAAATACCCTCTTCTCTCCCCACTATACTTTCTCAAAGTCCAAATTCAACTTCTCCCTCCTCCATGAGGTAACTATTTTTTTACCAAGTCCTGAGCTAGAGCTTCTTCAGAATTTCTCTAACATTTGGGGATTATACCTCTCTTTAGCACTCAGCCCAGGTTACTTTATTTATTTATTTATTTAAAGTATTGTGGAGGAGTCATGAAAGCAGGGATGATATAACGCACCTCTCTGTATCCCCAGAAACTAGTAGAAGTGTGCTACAAGTGGAAACTGAATAAACATGTTCTTTCTGGTATAATGATGATGATGATGTCACCAGGAAATCTCAAGTCAACCACCACATATTGCCACAAAACCAACTTTATTTCATCTAAGAGTTTTGGACAGTTTTGAAGCCAAGAGCTATATACTAATACATCTGCACCAGCTACTTTGCCATTGCCCATTCTAATTGGTTGGTGCCTGGACTCTCCAGTTGTTAGGTATTTTTGATATCTCCCCTGTTTATGGTGCATTTTCAAATATAAAATCTTTAGGAATCATTTTACATTGTTAGATTTAGTTCCCCTTGGAAAGAAGTCAGAACTGTAACTTTCATTTATTATCTGGCTTGGAAAAAGAAATGCATGTTTTCTGATGAATTGTGTGCTGTTTTCTGAGAATTTCTCCACTGACACATCTTTTGAACAGAAAGGATTTGTTCCCCAAGTTTTTACTCATGAGCTTTCAATGGACTTCAGATGTGGAGAAGCACTGCCCTCCTCAAATACGATTTGCAACTGTATTTGATTCACTTTCTTCCCTTTCATGAAATTGAGATGGAAGGCTGAGCCAACTTAAAAAAAGAAAAAGAAAAAGTAATATGTGAATTGCATTTTACCCTAATAATATTAGATTGCCCTACAAACTTAAACTTGCATGCTATAGGGCAAAATCACGTATCTTGGATTTTTTTTTTTTTTTTTTCTTTTTAAGCACAGTGAAAATTAAAATACAGTAGAGAGTAATATTGACTCCAGACAACAAAAGTGTGGTCTGTTTCAAAGTGAGGTAGTTATCTGGAAGAGATTTTCAACTTTGGATTATGTTGGTGCTAATGGTTAAACCTGCATACCTGTTCTTTGATGTTCTCTCTGGGCTCATGTGAAGTAATGGGATTAAAAAAAAATGTACACCTTTCTTTTGATGTAAGTAGCCAAAAAGAGGAGGCGGGGGGAATCTGTTTTCTGCTACAATTTAGCAATTTCCATTGCTCTAACAAAACTGATATGAAGCTGGGATTCCATTGACAGATTGGACAGGTAGAGTACACAAAAGGGATTTCATAACCATCATCATTTTTTTCTGAAGCAATATACTTCCAGATATTGCTGCACAAATGTGACTTTATACCATCTACAAAAATCAAGGTGGATTCAATTAGTTTTAACCAGCCTCTCTGAAGTGACTCGCTTCTCTGATAACAAAATACATAGTTTAGGACTGTTGATCAGTTAGCTAGAAAGTGACAGCGAAATGATGCTGGCATAAGACTTTTTTCTTCCTAACAGATATAGGCTATAAAGACCTGTTTATTATATATTTTCTAATGTATATTCACACACATACAGATTCACATACTTCAAAGAGTCTAATCAGTATAGAATCTAACCACCCCAAAATGTGGTCATTTCAAAAATGAACGAATGTTAAAAAAAAATGAATGTGATGTTCAAATAATTCCCGTTAGGGAGGAAAAAATGAAACATATACTTTACTTGTCAGGTAATGCACAAAGACTTATCTTGGGTTGACTGTGCCTGGAAGCTGTTAACCCAAGTTAGCCGTTGTAAGACCTTTATGAAACGTTTTGGTTTTGAATAGATTTCTTAGTGGAGAGATGGCTTTTCCTACAAATGGGCAGGCCACCCAAAACACACCGAAGGGAGATGCTAAACTAAGGTTACCTTTCCAGTACTTAAAATGATCTTAGGAGGTGTGATCATGAATCCATGCGACAAGACCAAAATTGAACTCTTCATATTCTTTTTAAACCCAGCTTCTTCTCCTCCTCTTTCCCTGTCTGCTTTTGTTAGTTTCTGTTCTGGTTTGTTTTTTTCCCCCTATAAATGGTACTACTTTCCTATTCATCCAGGTTCAAGCCCTCTTAACTGGCCAGTGGAATAGCATTTAAGCTCCTTTGCACATCACCGTCAGAGCTTTCCAGTCTCTGTATATCTCACTTTATTCTTACCAGCTGCTACCCGATCCTTCCTTCAAGCTGGATTGATTTCCCTCCTTTGTACTTTGTCTAATGTTATTCCTGAATTCAGCCTAGCTGTTTGTTTCTTTCTCTCCCCACTTGGCAGGCCTGTCTATCCTGAAGTGTATCATACTGTGAAAGTTTCCCTCAAAAAGCCACACAACCAAAAGTCATCTCCTCTCAGAACTTCCGTAAGGAATCATCTATCTGTAGTGTTCCTGCCATCTTGACAAAGGCTGCTCTCCACAGCAAGGCATATGGGGCCTTCATGACTTGGCACCAGATTTGTCCTCTTGCAGTTCCTTCTCTTCTCTCCCTGCTCCATCCTCCCCTACACACCAGTACTCAGTAATGTCCAGCCCTGCTGAACCAAGTTCCCCAAACAGGCCCTCTGCGTCTCTCACCTCCCCATTTTCCCTCATCTGCCTGAAATACCTCCTCACTCTACCCCCTCCATCTCCAGCCCACTCTCACTTATCTTTCAGAACTCTTCTGGGAAGCACCCCCTAGACTGTCTCATGTTCCTCTCCTATGTGCTTCCACCATGCTCTGGGCCCACTCTGATCAGCCCTTATCGCACAGCACTGGGGTTATCCATTTTACTTCTAGGCCTTCGCTAGACCGTGAGTTCCTTGAGGTCAGGGACCACCATTTTGTTCATCACCACACCCACAGAATGATGCCAGGTTAATAAGATTTGTGTAATAGTAAGAATGAATGTGGTGCTTAGAGTCGGCTTTATATTATGGTTAGTTATAACTATTTTCTGTTAGGTCATAAGTTTACTAACAACAAGGGTCATACTTCATACAGCCTAATCCTCAAAGTGCATTGTACACTATTAGTATGGGGCATGTATTTTACTGAATATTTTTCTTTTGAATTGGATTATTCGTTCAGGTGTGTGGTGCTCTTCAAACTGTGTCCTCATAAAACTACACTTGTTTCAGTGTTAACGGTATTCCTTAAAATGTTTTTGGGAAATCTACTTTTGAATTGCTTTCAGGAATGGTTTAGGAGCCGCCCAAGTAAATCAGCCCTATTACCTATTGTGGTCTAAGATGTTGTTATTCTGCTTGGTCATCACATTTAGTCTCTTTTGAACTCTAATTTCTAGTTGTATGTTAAAATAAAATGTCTCAATCAAAAAATTTAGCAATTATCAGTATATTTAGTGTATGGGACTGTGACATTCTCAAGGGCAGTGACGGTGTCTAGCACAGTATCTGCCACAATAAATCTTCCTTAAAGAGGTGAGTGAATGAATGAATGAAATATGTGACAAACTCTGAAGACAAATCCAAAAAAGTTCTGCAAATATATTTGAACATATTTAATGTCAACATAATTGGAGTACCTTTTAGAAAAGAGAAGCATTTTCAGCATATTTCTTTTGGTAAAATGAAAAGTACTGACAATAAACCCACCTCTCTGCCTGATAGTCACGCTCTGTGTTTTCAGGACTGGCTAAGGAGCTTTGAATCACTGACAGGTGTTGCGGTATTTGGGCTTGAGGTCTTCGCATCATCTGATAACCGAGTCCTTTCTTTGAAGTCTCCATTTTCAGTCCTCCTCCTCTGGGATTCTAGACTTTCACCTACTTAAGCTTCTTTCCTCATAAACTCTTATTTTGCTTCCTCCCGTCTCCCTTTCTGTTTCTTTTCTTTCGTTCCAGTTACTGGATTTTCTGACACTTTACCGCAAGATCCTCTTATCTCTTTGGCCATGAACGTTTAGGGTCTTAGTTACATGTGTAGCTCACTAGCGTAGATCCTTTTAGCGTACAGGAGACAGAGGAAGAGTGGCCTTAAGAAACAAACTTGAGAGTCCTCGACCTCCAACTAGGGCAAATGGAGAAAAACTATTTAAAACATATTCTTCTTCTTTTAGAATATCACATAGGTCTGGTGAAATAAATTAACAATGTCAAGCACAAGTTAACTCAAGCAGAAACAGTGATAATAAAATAAAGCAATGCTAAGGGTGTGGTTTTTGTAAAACAGTATCTGTGAGGTTTTGTTGTATTCTAAGAGTGGTATAGATATTACTTTCTGCTCTCACACTCATATGCATGCATGCTTGCACATACAAGCATATAAAAATTAATACTGAATACAGGTCATCTTCTGCTTTGAACTTTAAAAATAATTTATTTAAGTATTTGAAAAGTCAACTCTCCTTGCTTTCTTTTGTAGAATATTTAAAGGGGGAAAAAATGTCTATGAGAGCAAAGCGGACATGTTACTTGCATAACCCTTTGCTATTAGAAATTGAGAATCCACGTCCCTCATTTTTGTCACTCTAGAAGAGTGAGCCTTGGTGTTGCAGTTGTTAAAGTGCTCGGTTGCTAACCGAAAGGTCGTTAGCTCAAACCCACCAGCCATTCCACAGGAGAACGATGTGGCACCCTGCTTCCATAAAGATTTGTAGCCTTGGAAACCCTATGGAGAAGTTCTACTCTGCCCTGTAGAGTCACTATGAGTCGGAATCGACTCCACGACAGTGGGGTAGCAGAGTGGCACGTATTTCTTAAAGCAGACTAGGTTCTCAGCAAGTCTGCCCTGGCTTTTCCAAATGACACAAGTAGCTTCAATGAAGTGTCATCAAGTGTTTTCCGATGTGCAGATTTTGAAGGCTTCAAGCCACTGGGTCACCTTTAAAAAGAAATTTTCACTGAAGTTTAAGAAAGTCAAGGGCAGTGCTGCTTTATGTATTGGAGATGGATAGTACTGTTCTTGCTGCTGCCCCTGTGCTCTTCTGATGCCTGTAAACCTCCATTTCAAAAGAGGCTCAGGCAGAAGCTAAGAAAAGATTGTAACAATGTGGGATGATAGCAAAGAGATGGCATTACTACTAGGGAGAAGTAAATGGTGTATTTGATTTGTACATATTTCTCAGAAAATATATTTTTCTCTTCCATTATTGAACAAAATAAAGTACTTAAAAAGAGTATAGTGAGCCATGTTTGTTTACCTTGGAGGAAACCTTCAGTTTGTTCTTATCCTTTCAGGGAGTTATCAGAGTGATTATAGTAGAGAGCCCTCTAGCCTAGAAGCCAAGAGACCTGGTCCTAAACCCAACCACAGCAGAGTCAGAGCTCATTCGTCATATCGGTGAATTCAATTTTCTAGGGCAGTGTTCCCTAAAATGCAGTCCAGACATGTAGTCTCATGAAATGCTCTTTTTATAAAAGGTGGGGAACAACACTGCATGCTTTATCTCCCTGTAAATATTCACAAAGCATTTTGCACATTCAACTCACTGAGAAGTCCTGCAGTAAATAAAATCTAACTGTATTTAATACAGTATTTCCAAAACTCATTTAACTACAGGTTTTTTTGTTTTTGCACTTTTTAAAATCCTGAGGAACTAATATTTTCTAGAACACACTTTGGGAAAAGGTGCCTTGTAGATCTTTGATGCCACAGCTGAAAAACGAGGTTGTTCTTAGCTGCCGTTGAGTCGGCCCCTGAATCATGGTGACACCATGCACAAGGGGATCGGTCCATTGTGATTCGTAGGGTTTTTATTGGCTGATTTTTCAGAAATAGATCACCAGGACTTTCTTCCTAGTCTGTCTTAGTTTGGAAGCTCCGCTGAAACCTGTTCATCACCGTAGTAACATGCAAGCCTCCACTGACGGACGGGTGGTGGCTGCACTTGAGGTGCCTTGGCTGGGAATTGAACCCAGGTCTCCCACATGGAAGGTGAGAGTTCTACCACTGAACCACCACTGTGCCCTGAAAAATGAGGGGGTAAGACTAAATTTCCCTGGTGCCTTTCACGTCTCGCATTCTGTGGTTGTATAAAAGCTTAACTACATGGTCACCAGAGTGACAAAATTTTCATAAAGCTAAGGAGAATGATGGTTTTTCAGACAGAAAGTAGGTTAAAACAATGGCCCTCCTACATGTCGTGTTTTTTGCTATCACATAAGTTGTCTCTCCCTCTCCCTGTCTCCATCATGTGTTCCTCCATCCTCCTTTAGAAAATAATTTAAAATTCACAAACGCCATCCCTTAGTTTTAATTCTGGTATCAAGGATAGAAACCAAACTAAACTTCCTTCACATCATTGGTTTAAAACTGTCCATATGTTAAGTCCACAGGAAAAAATAAGGAAAAAAATTTTCCAAGTCTTTATGATTATTGCTGTTGTTATTCTTCCCGTTCTCCTCCATAGTAAGTTCCTCAGAGAGCCGGAACAATATTCTCTTAATTATTTTGAATGTTTTAATGCTCACAATATTGAGCATACTGTAGTTGATTCTTATTGTTGCAAAAGTACCCAATAATGGGTAACTTACGTCTTTGAATATTGTACAGGTATAGAGAGAGTTGTATTATTTTTAAACTATCGAAGCAAAACCTTTTTTAGAACTAGCATTGAGATAAGAGACTAACACCTACTTACAGAGTAACAGGCTGTCTTTCTCCCTGTGACGGGATCTGCCAGTATGTCTCTGTCACTGTAGCTACAGGGAATAACTCTTTATACTCTAGTTACCCACGCATGAAATGTTTTGAGGACATTTTTCAACCTGTTTAGCATTTAATCATCTCTCCCTTTCCCCTTCTTTCTCTAATACATATGTATATATCAAATGCTGTGAAACAAGTCTCAAAGAATGTACTACCTAACGAAGAAACTCAGTGACAGGATAATCATTCTTGGTTATTGATTTTATATGGATGATCACAACAATGAATGATTACAAATAAATACAACTTTTTGCTAGGGAAAAAGACAGGTAGGGTTGAGGAGAAACATTTCTTGAACACTTGCCATATAATTCAATTCATGAAAGTACAGGTGTAAAAACAGCATAGGGGAGGTGTCTGACCCCCTCCAACCCTACAAGAGGGAAGGAGAACCAAGATCAACAGCCCAAGGCTGATTCCTATGAGGCCAACTGTCCCTTCCCACAGCACTCTCTACTTCTCTGCTGGGTTCAGTAATTCATTGCAATGGCCACACAAAACTCAAAGACCGTACTCACAATTATAGAGTTTATTATAATGGAAGTAACAGTTACAATTCAGGCTCAAGAACACTCAGGATACAGTTTTTTCATCAGGACAGCCTCTCCCCAGTTGTGCTCACAGGCATGCCTCTCCCTGGCCTTCAGCCTCTGCCCAGAGGCACTTAGCTTTCTCGCTCTGTGGGCTGGGAAGCCCACCACTCCTCTCCTGCTGCTGGGTCTCTCCTGCTGGTCTCTCCTTCCTTGGTGGTGGTGGGCTCCTCTCTGCTCTGGAATTGGCTCTCTTTTAAGGCAAAACTGACCAGTCCCTTTGGTGGGCCACAATTACCCCATCACACAGTCCCACCTAGTCACCTGGGTGAGAGTTACAAGACCATGGCTAGAAAGGCTACACACAAAAGTAATTAATCACATCGCAGTAGGCATTATTACTAGCATTCTCTTGGTGAATAAACTGAGGCTGAGAGAGAATGATATTTTGAGCAGGGTCACACAGTAAGTAACAGAGCTGAGATTTGAACCAAGTGCTTCTAATTTTAAGTCCACACACTTTCTGAAATGGAAGTAGTGGAGGTTTTTTTTTTTTTTTTTTCCTATAGCTATTGACGTGTTGTGTTACAAAAAGATTTTTAATGAGAATTGAACCAGGAGTTGTTATGGGGAGCTTTATGTATCAATTTTATCACATTGTCAGAATTCCAAAACTGTTTTCTCTTGAGTGCATCATACTTGTCTGAAAAGGTTTTATAATAAAGTATAAAATTTTTTTTTAGGCATTGATGATGAGTGTTGTATTACATGTTGAGGTAGTTATCTGAAAAATGTCTTTGTGGAATATTTTACAAAAATGGAAGGACTGTTCTTTGTGGGTTAAAACAGAATAGAGAGGTCCTAGGTGTGTTTTGTTTGTTTTCTGTCCCTGACCCTCAGCCTCAGAATCCCCTCCTGGCTTGTGTGGCACCTGTGGTCCCCTGCTTAGGGTACATACCTCCTCTCAGGTCTTGGAGACAAGCCAGCATTGAGTGCAGGGCTCCCCAGCCCACAGAGTGTGTTGATGCTCTTTATGTTCCAATCAGCACAGAAGGGCGGCTCATTTTGGGTAAACTATATATATTTATCATTAATTTTTTAAATAATTTATTGAGGTTAAATTCAAATAGCATTAACATTAACCATTTTAAAGTGAACAATTCAGTGTCGTTTAGTACATTCACAGTGTTGTGCAGCCCCCACCTGTATATAGTTCCAGAACATTTCCAGCACTCCAAAGTGAAACTCTGTACCCATTAAGTAGTTTCTCTCCATTCCCGCCTCCCCCCAGCCCCTGGCAACCACTAATCTGCACTCTGTCTCTGTGGCTTTAACTCTTCTAGATATTTCATATAAGTGGAATCATACAGTATGTGACCATTTGTGTCTGGCTTCTTTTACTTAGCATAATGTTTTGGAGGTTCATGTACTTTGTAGATATATCACTGCTTCATTCCTTCTTATGGCTGAATAATATGCAACTGTATGTACACACCACAGTTTGTTTATCCATCCATCTGTTGATAGACATTTGGGCTGTTTCTACCTCTAGGTTATTTATTGAATGTACTACCTGTAATTACTCGCAAAAAACCTGTTGCAAAAGCATTTGAAATGGGCAGCTTACAGTTTACACAGGAAGCACCATAGACCTGACTGTGATGTTAACTGCTCTTAAGGTTCTTTTTGATGCTGTGCTCGCTGAAATGTATTATTATGTTAATTTGATAAATGATATACCGTGTATGTGGATTACACAGACTGTGGCAAAATATAAATATCTTTTAAATGTAATGTGATATGTAATTACAACATTTTTGTTTGGGTTCAGAATTCAATTTAATAGAATTATACAATATCTGTTGGGATAGGGTAGGTTAGGGAGAAAGAACAAACTAAAGTTCTGCCCAAAAGCTCCAGTAATCAGAGGCTTTAAGTATACTCTTTTGTCAATTAATAAAGAAAAGCTATTAAAAACATTATCTGGCATCTCTACATATAGAATAATTATGCAGCCAAGGCGTTTCCTTTTGAAACAATTTATACATTACATAAACCTAAGTTTCTCATCCAAGTATCATTTCAAGAGAGGCAAGCTTAAATAATGGAGGCAATGGGGAAACATAATATTACGATAATGTTCTTTGGTGCGGTTTGGAAGGTTTTAGGAAACATTTGGAACTATTTTTCTCATAAAGTCACTTAACTATTGAAGTGTTATGATAGCATTTTCCTCTGCGTTGTGTACAATACAAAAGGAGTCCAGTTAAAGGAGACATCAATTCTGAATATCCTGATTAGAGGGATTTTCACCAACCAGGAAATTACATGCTCTGGTATCCTGGTATTAGTTTAATAAAAAGATGCAGTAAAGGGTTAGGTGACTGAGGGTGTCCCATTTGCTTTCAAATACTCATTTCTTTGCAAAATTACATTACAAAAATACTTCAGCAAAACTACATTTAAAAAATCTTGAGTAGATAGCAAAGGCCCTAAATTTTCATAGTAAATATGCTGTAATTAAACTGATGTGGTATTTCCTTTTTTTTTTTTTTTTGAAGAGTATTTCTAACTACATTATAAGCCAGTACTGTTCTCAGAACTATTGAAATGAAGAAAATGTTTTAAACGTTTCTTCTACTTACACCATTATTATTGGCCTCTTTGAAACGTGACAGATACGTGCCTCAAAGGTTCTGTACATCTGTCAAGTGTTAAATTAAGTTCCCTTGTGAATGGATAACTGGTATGATCTTTGCATTTGACATATAGATACACAGTGATGATCGTTTTTTATGATAAAATGACTATGGCCTTTTTTTTACATTTAAGTTGTAACACTGAGTAAAATGTTAATGCCTTTTTAAGGTATGTAGTCTGTTGAATAGGGCAATGAAAGTTATCCTATATACACTTTTAAGGAATGTAGAATACTTTTGTTATAACTGAACTTAAAAACCCCTTATGTTGAAGGCTGCTGTGCTATCTGTTATCACAGCTGACTAGAGGATATGGCTAAGCTATATATCAGAATGGATAAATTTCCTTGTCAGTGAACTTTGGGAACGTAGTCGAGAGAACAAACCTTGGGAATTTGTCTCAAGCTTTGATTAAAGTAGTAATTCCCAACCACCACCGCCCCTAAAACAAAACATAACAAGGGAAAAAAGGAAAACAGTAGCTCAGGCGCCAGGTAGTTTAAAGTATATGGAGGCATTTTCAGAACATTGTTGACTTTAATTGACCTTCACTTAAAAATTAAACGTATATACTGTAGCATATAGTAGAATGGGATGAGGAACATCAGCAACTTCAATTTTAAAAAATGGGTTATTTTTCCCATTTTCAAATGGAATATCCTGAGAAAATGGACTAGAGATGGGATATAAAGCCAAGTGTGGCATCCAGCAGTGCCACCACCTCTTGTTCTCTTGCAACTTTGACAAATAAGTGAGGCCTGAGACACAGGCCACTAACATGTGTCTGAATTCCAATTTAAAGCAGATGAGTAACTATTTATTTTAGTGCTAGGTGCTGTGATACAACAGTTTTCAAGGTGGAATCATCCTTACAGCTTGTAGGCTAGCACAGAGGGCAAACAAATAACAACGTACCAGAAGGGTCTTCTGTGGTGTGTGTGCTCATGGATGAAACACCCAACTTTGCTAGGGGGAGTTAAGCTGAAATCTGGAAGCTGGACTTACATAATTATGTCCAGAACTCTGTTCTAACTTAAGAGATTTAAAAAATAATCCTAGGATTTTTCATTGGCAGGTATCTTAGTGGTCAGTGCTTTCATTGGGACAGCTTGGCTTGTCCATGCATTTTACCTTAGGTAGGTCCAAAATGAGCTTCCTTAATTTATACCCCCTTTACCCTAGTCCTAACCCCTTGATGCAATAGAGAGCCCAGTGCACTCTCTGGCTGTATAAGAATCCTGCATATTTGAAGACTTACTCTTCTCCGCTTTGCACTGCGTCTATGTGATCTTGTTCAGTCTGTGCTCATCTTGTGAGACCCCTCTGCTTTCAGCATTCTCTCTTTGCATCTCTCTGAAATTAACACTATTTTATAATCTAAAATTGTTTCCTACTTCTTCTCCATGGAAATCTGTCTTTTCTCTCTCAGGTTTTGCAATGTTTCTGTAGCCCATGGCATATGCTTAATTTTATATAGTCTCCATTTTGTTTTTCCTCTCTTGCTAAGAATTTCACGATGCTGTGGCTGCTTTCTTTCAAGTGCTTGATCATTTCCACATCTCCCACTAACCCTCTATCCCATTTTGTCTGATTTAAGTCCAGAAAAGTAGTTTCCCGAGTTGCTTCATCCCTTCTTAGAGCTTAAAGTGTTAGCAAAGTAAGTGAAGAATTTATCCAACGTTGTATTTTTGCCAAGCAAGACTTCCAGATGGTGTCCTCATGGTTGAAGTCCCCCACCACTATTTTATGTTGCTTCTGTGCCAGTTTTGTAATTTCTGTTACCAAAACATATCCTCTACCTGGCCTGGTAGCTTGCACTTCCAAAAATATGTCACCACCATCCTCTTTTTTTTTTCCAAAATGCTGCCATCCTTGGATTGGTAATGTACCAGACAGATATTATAATTTTTTGTGATGTACATAGCTTTCTCCTTTGAGCAAATCCGTTTTCCTGTGGAATAAAGTTCTCCTTCTGGCCAGGGTTTATTCTTAACAATAACAATATTAAAAGCTAGTATTTATTAAGCAATTACTCTGTGCCGCATTTGGTACTGAGCTATTAAGATCTATGAGTTCATTTGATATTCATGAAACTAATGCTAAAGATAATAATACAAGGTAGAACTAATTCTCTCCATTTTAGGGAGGTTGGGGAAGTTATTTAAGTTGCCCAAGGCTACACCACTAATAAATGATAGGGCAGGATTTGAACCCCGAATCCTCAAACAGTAAAGCTTGCATTCTTAGCAAGTCATTGCACTGCTTCCCATCCCCCGCTCCCTTGCAGAATCCTACAACTCACTCATATCCCTTACAAGCATATCTACCTTTTGCATAAAAAGTACATGTTAAATCAGCGTCTTGTTCAAACTTTGTGTGTTTATGTATAGACCTTTGAGACTCAAAGCTTTCATCCCAGTTAGCTTCCCTTTAACTTTTCCCTAAAAGTTTCTGGGCATTTTTACCATTTTGCTGCTTCATTTCATGTTTTGTAGTTGTAGCTGGGTGTTTTTCTCCCTCTCTCTCTTCCAAAATTTCAAGACTTTTGATGATGTTGGCAAATCAGGGATATTTCTTCTGGCTTCATGAAAAACGCTTTTTCTAATGCATCCTTTCCCTCGCTGGAGTCTATAAAACCAACTCTTAGTGCTGTCCATGTACCCAACTGTTTGCTCCTTATATCCTATTTTCTCTTCCAAGGTTATGACCTTCCTTTTTGTGATGGTTAAGGTTGTGTGTCAACTTGTCTGGGCCATGAATCTCAGTGAGTTGGCAGTTAAAATATAATGATGTAATCACATCCATGATGAGATCTGTTAGAATGTGTAATCACTTCCATGATGAGATCTGCTATGAGCAGCCAGTCAATTGAAAGGGATTTTCCTTAGGGCTCTGGCCTGCATCTAGTATACATATGGACTTTCTGGAAAGCTTGCTGGCTTTTGCTCTGCTCTGGATCCTGCATTCAGCTCGTCATCATCTGACTTCCGGTTCTTAGGACTTGAGCCAGCAGCCTGCAGTCTTAACCTGCCAGTCTTGGATTCATCAGCCCCTGCAGCTGTGTCAATCAGGAGAAGCCTCCAGGCTGACGCCTGACCCATGGACTTGTGACTTTCCAGCCTCCACGACCACATGAACCATTTCCTTGATATAAATCTCTATATATACCAGGAGCCCTGGTGGCGCAGTGGTTAAGAGCTCAGCTGCTAACCAAAAGGTCGGCAGTTTCAGTCCACCAGCCACTCCTTGGAAACCCGGTGGGGCAGTTCTACTCTGTCCTATAGGGTCACTATGAGTCAGAATTGACTTGATGGCTGTGGGTTTATATATACATACGCTTCACTGGTTTTGCTTCTCTAAAGATCCCAGCCTAAGACACATTTAAAGTAGAGGTAAACAACACCTTCCTTGCCCTCCCTGAATTTCCTTCCTAGGTGATTATCAGAGCAGTCTCATTTCAGGTGGCACATTAAAATCACCTGGTTTTAAAAAATACCAGTGCTCAGGCCCCATCTCAGATCAGTTGAATCAAAGTTTCTGGGGATGGATCCCAGACATCAACAGTATTTTTAAAAACTCCAGTATTTTAAAACTTCTGATGTGCAATCACAGTAAGATCTACAGCATTATGAGCTTTGTCTGGCAGTAACATTCATTCCCACTCGAATGAACAGAAGTGGGTACATTTTATAAGTCTTGGCAGGCTCCATCTCACACCAAGATCCATGCTGTAGGAAGACAATGTGCTTCTTAGCTTGGCTACAGCTTTCCTCATGGAAATGAACAAATTCTGTGAGGATTCGCTTCTGATTGCAATTAGTAACAGCACTGTGCCTACCTCCTAAGGTATGAGAATACTCCTCAAGCCTTGTGGTACTTCTGGAATCACCCTCCATGGAGAGCCCAGCATCTTTGATACAGTTCCAATTGCACACTTTTCTTCCGGTCTCTCTTGATACGTATTTTTTGCTGACTTTTGTGTGTGTGTGTGTCTGAAAACATCTTTATTTCTCCTTCATTTTTTTCTGTTGTGCTTTAAGTGAAAGTTTATAGTTCAAGTCAGTTTCTCATACAAAAATTTACACACACATTGCTATGTGACCCTAGCTGGTCTCCCTATAATGTGACATCACACTCCTACTTTCCACTCCACATTTCCCATGTCCATTCAACCAGCTCCTGTCCCTTTTTGCCTTATCATCTCGCTTCCACACAGGAGCTGCCCACTTAGTCTCGTGTATCCACTTGAGCTAAGAAGCACACTCTTCACGAGTATCATTTTATGTCTTATAGTTCTGTCTAATCTTTATCTGAAGAGTTGGCTTCGGGAATGGTTTCAGTTCTGAGCTAATGGAAAGTTCAGGGTCCATGTCTTCTGGGGTCCTTCCAGTCTCAGTCAGACCATTAAGTCTGGTCTTTTTACTAGAATTTGAGTTCTGCACCCCACTTTTCTCCTGCTCCTTCAGGGACTCTCTATTGTGTTCCCTATCAGGGTGGTTATTGGTGGTAGCCGGGCACCATCTAGTTCTTCTGATTGATGGAGTCTCTGGTTTATGTGGCCCTTTCTGTCACTTGGGCTAATATTTTCCTTGTGTCTTTGGTGTTCTTCATTCTCCTTTGCTCCAGGTGGGTTGGGACCAATTAATGCATCTTAGATGGCCACTCACTAGCTTTTAAGATCCCGGATGCCACTCACCAAAGCGGGATGCAGAACATTTTCTTAATAAACCTTGTTATGCCCGTTGAACTAGATGTCCCCTGAAACCATGGTACCCAGACCCCCACCCCTGCTACTTTGTCCCTCGAAGTGCTTGGTTGTATTCTGGAAACTTCTTAGCCTTTGGTTTAGTCCAGTTGTGCTGACTTCCCCTGTATTGTGCGTTGTCCTTCCCTTCAACTAAGATAATTCTTTTCTACTGTCTAGTTAGTGAATACCCCTCTCCCTCCCTCCCCACCCTCGTAACCATCAAAGAATGTTTTGCAGCCAGACTATGGGCACCCAGTGCTGTTGGCTGTAAGGACTAGGAGGCATCACTAATTCTTGGACCCCTGTCGCAGGTGGCTAGGTGGTGTGGGTGGAGCCACCAGTCCTCATGCCCCTGATGTGAGTAGGTGAGGACACTGCTTAATGGACAGAGCAGTGTCAAATATTACAAACCTGCCACTGCACCATATAGCTATTACAGTGAAGTTAGGCTTCAGGTATATACCCTGTTTTACTGTGGTAATGAGGGCCTACGCTGTTGAAATGGGCCCACACTGTCTATGCATGGGTGAAAAGCTTCAATGTCCGTGGACCCATTATGCCTATGCCTAGGCAAAGGAGCTCTGCCTGCCCTGAGTTCCTGGCTTAGGGGAGCTGGCAGATTATTTTTTCCTATTTGTTAATTTGTTCCCTCTCCAAGGCCAGGAGAAAAGCTCAGGGCCTACTTCCAGCCCAGGGGACGCAGCAATCGCTGAAGCAAGTGCAGAGTAGGAGGGAGCAGGTGAAATGGGAGAGAAGTTTTTTCCCAGATGGAGTGTTTTTTGATCCACATGGTAGGTTGAACACATGTACTTATCTTTTGCTGATTGAGCGCCGCTTCTCACTGGCTCTGGAGGCTTGAGCAGAATCTCCACCACTCGGTCTCTCCCGACGTGGAAAACGCATCATAAACGCCACTGCCCGCCTCACTGCGCACGCAGGGCCTGCAGGGTGCTGGCTCCCACCAGTTCAGGTCCAACAACTCACTGCTTCTGAACCATCTGACACTCCCCCACCCACTCAGTCTGATTCCTCAACTTTGCCTTTGATGTTCATGGCTCCTAGATTGTCATATACAATCAATTCACTTGTTTTTTTGGGGGTCTTTGTTGTAAGAGGGACCACTGAAAGAGTCTGACTACTCCGCTGTCTTGGCCCTGCCTCCTTGCTGACTTCTTGTCGTTGCTTTTCCTCTAGTCTCTCAACATCTTTTCCTTTTGGATTTCCTTGTAAGAGAACCCCGTCCCACCTCTGATTTAATCTAGGTTAGAGAGATATCCTTAAGTCATTTATCTAGCAGGAAAGAAACTAACATTTAGAGCAAACTCAGCTTAGGAAGAAATGTAAACAAAAATATTTTATGTAAGACATGACTTCTGCTTTCTAGTGTTCAGCTTTTAGTTGGGAAGGTAAAACAAAGGTGCATGAAACCCTCACAGTATATGTAGTCCTCATCGTTCGGGAGTCTCAGAGAGAGCATCGTGAAGAAGGTGGGACTTGAACTGAACCTTTCAGGATAAGACAGAGGATAAGAGTAGAGAGGGTGCCTCAGGTTGACTGAACAACATTAGTGAAGGGGCAGTGATGGGATTCAGTATAGATTATGTGAGGAGGATTTATCTCAAGGAGATTGTAAAATCTGGGAAAGAAAATTAGATGGTGTGGGGTTGGATTAGAAGAGAAGGATAATCAGCGGGGTAGGTCAGATTAATGATCCCACCACCTCCCATATTCAGATCATTTGCGAGGCCATGAACTGCAGAGTCAAGGACAGTGTCTTCCATGTTCTCCATAGCATGTTGTTGTTAGTTGCCATTGAGTCAATTCCTACTCATGGTGACCCCTTGTGTGCGGAGTAGAATTGCCCCATAGAGTTTTCAAGGCTGTAACTTTTTAGGAGCAGATCGCCAGGCCTTCCTTCCAAGATGCCACTGGGTGGGTTTGAACCTCCAACCTTTCAGTTAGTATTCCAACGCTTAACCATTTGCGCTCCCCAGGAGCTCCTTCTCCTAAGAAAGAGTAGTCATATAAGATGTATTTGTGCCCCGAATAAATTCTTCTCAAGCTTATGAGGGGGGTGGTTCATAAATTTGGGTAGCAGGTGAAATCTGTGGGTTCTTTTACCAGAAAAATGTAAATAAGTGCACACACACACATGATTTTCGATATAATTACAGGGAGTTCAAGGACTCTCTGAAGCCAGTTTGGGGTCCTGGCTTAATAAGTGATGATTTGGGGATGAGTGACACATACTTTATGTCTTGAAAATTATTCAGCGTCTCTCTCATGATTTAAAATGACAAAGAACTGTTTCATCAAACTGCCCGTTGTAGAAAAGTTTTCTAGAAAAGGCATTATGGGTAGATTATTTTGATTTTTGTGAAGAAAAATATCTATTTCTGTGAACGCAACACAAGTCTTCTTTAGGGCAGACTTTTTCCACCCAGTTCATATCCACAATCCTAACATACAACTGAAGTCATCGTGGTTTTGAAAACTGATGACTGTATTAATGTTTTTACAGAAAACATTCTTAATAACAAATAAAAATAACAAAATCTTAATGTTACCTCACAATATATTAAGTTGCTCTTTATACGTTACCTGTACAGTCTTATGCAGTTGAAATAAAAAGAATCACCACACATTGTGTCAAAAGAGACAATGTTTTCAGCATTGTTTCTTTTACTTTCTATGAGGTATTGGCAAAGACAGCCTCCAGTTAAACATGGGCAGTACCACAACAGGAAGTTAATATCTGCCTACCTATTTGAAAATGATTCAGTACTCTGGTACAAACTTTGACTATATAGTGTTTTAACTAAAAGGAAGTAGAACAAGGAAAAGCACTCTTAAGAGTGAAAATTTTGATATTGGAGTCTAGTTACAAGACTCTTTTTCTGTTCATTTTCCCCCTGAGCTTTGCTAGCATGTGTTTTTACAGTCAGTTATCAAGTATCTGCACTTACCAAAAACCAAGCCAAACCCATTGCCATCGAGTTGATTCCGACTCATAGCGACCCTCTAGGACAGAGGAGAACTGCCCCACCGGGTTTCCAAGGCGGTAATCTTTACGGGAGCCGACTACCACATCTTTGTCCCGAAGAGTGGCTGGTGGGTTTGGACTACGACCTTTTGTTTAGCAGCCAAGCGCTTAACCACTGCATCATCAGGGCTCCTATCTGCCCTTAACTCTTAGCTTAACTCACTAAATACCTGCATTTAACACAGGTGTTCCCTGTTTCTCCATGGTTTTGTTTCCGTGCCTTGTGCAGCTGCATTAATCAGGAATGATGGAAAGAAGAGACTAGGTGACAAGGAAGGACTGGTTGTTGTCATTACTGTTGTTTGTCTTCCTCACTACTGAGGTGTTCGGGAAGTTTTTGAACCACTAATGGGACTACCAGCCACCAGTGCAAGGTGAGGAATTTAGAGCAGATATAAAAATAAATATAAGAAAATACCTGAATTCACGGTCTTCTCTGAGAGATCTGTCTAATAATGATACCCAAAACATCAGCAGCCAGCTTGTCCAGGCTCACGGGAGTATTATCTTTCTAGAGCAAGTGGTCTCACTGTGAATTGGATGTAGTGATGCATCATCTGCTAGGAGTCCCTGGAGGGTGTAAACAGTTAATGCGCTCTCAGCTGCTATCCAAAATGTTGGAGGTTTGAGTCCACCCAGAAGTGCCTCAGAAGAAAGTCCTGGCAGTCTACTTCTGAAAAATCAGCCATTGAAAGCTCTGTGGAGCAGTTCCGCTCTGGCACACATGGGCTCACCATGAGTCAGAATCAACTCGAGGGCAACTGGTAACTGGTTTATACATCATTTATACATATACTGTTTCAACTTAGCCTTCGAACAACCCCATGAGGTTGCTCCCATTTAATAAGGGAAAAACCAGAGGCTCAGTGAGGTTATCTGATTGGCCCAAGGTTACTTACCTGTTAAGTGGTGACCCTGACGCTTGAGATGAAGGCAGTTTGATTCTAAGGCATTCTTGCTACGCTCCCTCTCCTACTGAAGAATTTTTACACACACACTCCCCCCCACTTTCCAGCATGTTTCTAGGACATATGTGACACTTCAGTGAGAAGGAAATTAAATTGGCATTGTAATCAGCCTCTCTGGAGTTGTGAATAAAATATAAATTAAACAAGATGGACGGAAGTTCTTCGCCATCAGCAGCTTCTTTAATTCTAGCAGGCAGAAATGAACAAGTATATCTTTTTCAAAGGGTACATCCGTATTGTTTTCCAGTAAAAGAGTGACATATATTTGTTAGAAGATTACCTAAATTGATCCATTCTTTAGTAACCCTGGAAGTTGGATTTTTTTGCTGATCAGTGGAGGCATGGTCTTACGTGCATGGTCGCAGGAGACTGGGAGTGACCTTGTGTTCTCTATGGATATGGCTTGGGCCAGGGGGTGTGAGGCCAACGGGAAGCAGCCTCACTTGGCCTTTGGAATCTTCATATGGCTAACTTTACAATCTCCAATGGCAGAAATATGTTTCCAGTATAACATCTAGATTGAGAGTCTGATATGTACTGAGTCTTGTGAAAATAAAATTTGGACTGAAAAATAAGCACATGTTTATTGTAAATTTCTCAGTTGACTTTCTGTAGCAATCACCTTCATTTCTGCAAAACTGAAACATTATTAAGCCCCTGCTCATGCCAAGCTCTATGCCGAACAGTTTCCTATACAGTATTGTACTTCACCCTCCAATAGTTCTGTAGCCTTTTTAGAAAGGATAATACAATTGTCAGAGCAGAGTGGTGTGGTCGCTATTATAATAACAGTGATTTCTTTCTATCAAGATAGATTTTTCAATATTAGACTTAATGATTTTTGTTCTTTCTTTCCAAGAAAGGATAAATGCTATTTACTAGAAGCTCCGTTTAATACTATTAGTTACCAGAATTCTGTTTTTTTAAAACTGTTAGACCCCATCAGGGAAGTTTAGATACTGAAGGGCCTCATTGTACAACCGCTGTACAGCACAAGATTAGGTCCAAAGAGTGTCCATGCATCTTAAATTTTAGATCACATCTCCACCAATCAGAACTCAGGGTATCGATGTTCATCATAGAAAGAGAGATGTTTCTAATTAACTAACTTTAAAGCCCTATCGTAATCACTTAGAGCATTCTTGTGCACATCTGTGCTGCAGGAATAACTGGATTACCTCCATGGTGTGTGTGTCTGGGTGTGCGTGTGTGTTTAAAGCAATGCTATAACTCTATCCAAATGCGATTCAGCATTGCTTTAAAGTTTAGAAGCAAATGTGTACTTAGTAACGGTTTAAAAATTGAAACCCCCTTCTACCTTATATGTTCTTCTCTTGTAAATTGGGCTTGTTTGTGGAGGGCAGCCATTTCAAATACTGTGACACAGACATCCCAGAACTTCTCCCCTCTTAATTTGATCTAACCTAAACGAGCACCAGAGCCAGGGCCTCTCATGTGGTTTTGCTTCATCTGACAATGACATCAGTATCTTTCCATCCACCTTATTTTAATAAAATTGTGCCCAGAATGAATAGCAGTGCCAGGAAAGGAAACTGAGTCCTAGAAGTACTTTTTCATTAGAATAAATGGGGTGATATGATAAACAAGTAAAACCTGACGTGACAACACAGCATGAAGCTGTGATAGAAAATGTTTAATTCGATTCCTGTGACTGTCTGCTAAGGCTTGTATGCCTTTTGCATGTCTTGTGTGTATATATACTGATCAGTGGAAACATAATTCATGCTCAGATATTTATTTCTATCAATGAGTGTCCAGATGGCTCTTACCTATGTTGAAGAGAACCATTCTGCCTATTCAGTAACTCTGAGGGACACTCTATATAACAAACTAAGCAGGATAATCAGTTCTAGATGAAGTAAGAAACATGCCTTTTTCTTCTTTGTAAAGTTGGCAGAGCCACACAAATGCCTTTATTCTTATTGTTTTAATTGAAATCATTTATGTATATTCTATCAGAGTAACACATGTTCATTGTGGAAAACTATGGCAATGCAGACAAAAGAGAGGAAGAATGCTTTTAAATTAATTTTTACTACCATAATTTGCCACTTGGAGATTTGACAATGGTGATGAGTATAAAAGGCTGACATTTATTTGAGTACATATAAATCCTTTGCTGGCCACTGCGCTAAATGCTTTACATGAATTATTTTATTTAATCCTCCCCACAACCTGCTGATGTAGGTAATAGTATGAATCCCACTTCATAAATCAGGAAACTGAAGCACAGAGAGGTTAAGTGAATTGTCTAAAGTCACACAGCAACTAGGTTACATAGTACCAGAGCTAATCGAACCTGGGATGCCTGACTGCTACCCCATTGATTTATAAGAGTTAACTTATTAACTCTTTTTCTGTTATATATGTTGCAAATATTCCTTCCACTTTGTAGGTTGCTTTTTAATTTTACTTATAAAACTTTTGGTATATTAAAGTATTTTATTTTTACATAGAAACCATAAGAGTAAAGAGTAGATTTATCTACCTTTAGTGCCATGCTTAAAAAAGGTCTTTCCTATTCCAAGGTTATAACATGGGAGGGAGAAAGAAAGAAATGTCAATAGTACCAGAAGAAAAAAATCACAAGCAGAAAGCCATGTTGTCACCAATGGGCAGAAAAGGAAGACCTGAGAGTCTTTGAAGGCAATGATAGAGGAATAAAGCTGTTTCCCCGTTATTTCGTATCGAATTTAACCCGTTCCTTCCCTCTCCTTCAAGCTCCTGCAGCAGAATCTAGACTGAGAGGAGAGAAGAGGAAAAGGGAGGGAGACTTGTTACTTAACTAGTGCTATTTGCTAGCCTCTCTTAGGTGTCAAATGCCAGCTCTTTTTTGGGGCACATAGATATATTCTTTGGAGACACTCCTGTGGAGACCTCACACACAGAGGTAGTCCATGTCATGGATCAAACAGCCTCTTGGTGACCTCTCATCACATCCTTATCTCAGCTTCTACTCCAGTGGCATGTCCGTTGCCCTAAAAGCAGCCCTCTTGAGTCCTTTCAGTATGGTGTAAACATGACTCCCTCCACTAGCCTACAGGAGAAACATCAGGTACCCTTTCAATTCTAAGTGGTAAAAATGAAGGCCGCTTCCATTGCTGCCCTTTCTTCTTGCTCTGCCACACGGACAACTTCAGTCAGTTTCCTACCTTCAGAATCTCAAAGTTGGCAAAGTCACCAGGCTCTATGCCCCATATTTCAGGGGGCGTGCAGTAGTCTTTCCCTAGAACTCTTCTGTGCTCTGTTCTAGGGGAAAGAGGAGACAAGACTCTTGAGTTTCAGCAGCCTGGCAATCATCCAGCTTGGTGAAAGAGATGCCAGCCTCACCTTCTGGCAAACATCCCAAATCTCTATGACAGGTTTTCATGGAGCACATCTACTCCTGCAAAGTTTTTCCTCTCCAGTCAATCTCTACCCTTTTCTTATTTAGGCTGTTAGTGATGGGGTAAGAGTCACGGGGCCAACATTGTTACCTTTAACAAGTCCTGCAGGAGTGTGCCTAGCGCCTGTTTAAGATGTATAGGTACTAATCCTGAGCATTGGGGCAGCTGGAATGCCAAGATGGTAGGAAAAGTCTCGTTCTACATCTTATGATGTGGGGTTATTTCTGTAAATCATCTGTTGGAAGGGTTCTAACCCCCTCTCCCAAAATGGATTGTCAGTTGTCACAGATTCTACAAAAGTTTAGCCAACTCTACAGTTCGAGGAAACACAGTCCACTCAAGACCACTCTCTCTTCTGACACCAATTGCAAATTTGAAAGGTTCCCAAAACCATCCTCAGGTTCAATAATTCAGTAAAAGGACTCACAGAACTTACTGAAAGCTGTTATCCTCATGGTTATGGTTTGTTACAGGGAAAGGCTACAGATTAAAATCAGCCAAGGGAAGAAGTGCATAGAGCAGAGACCAGGAAAAGTACCAAACAATCTTCTGTTTTCCTCCCCCCACCCCATGGTGTCATAGAGAATGCTACTTTTCCACTATCAGTGGTGACAACATGCATGGAGTATTGCCAGCAGGGGAACTCACCCAAGTCTTGGTGTCCAGAGTTAATTAGGGCTTGATCACACACGGCCTACATGGCTGACCTTTAGTCTCCAACTCCTAAATCACATTATTAGACTGTCTGGTGGCCAAGGCCCCCAGGCAAGCAGAGATACTCCTATCAGGCATGACATTCCAAGGGCCCAGAGATTACCTCCCAATAGCTGAGGGCAAAGACCGGGCCTCTCTTTTGTTAAGATTAATTCTTTACTACACAGATGCTTTCCGATTAATGTTTTGCTTTTTTAACAGTGGCTCAAGCCATCAATAAATTATCATACATTTCTTCTACAGGCATAACCCCATTACAATAAAATGAAAAAAAAATTATATCAAAGGAATGTTCTGTATTGCGAAGCTATTTCTACGTAACAGTGTGTAGTCCTCCGAAGCAGTATTTTGTTGATCCTGGTGACAAGTTCAGTATATCTAATAATACTGCATAGCAAGTCTTCATTCCCTTTCCTGTTGATGTGACAGTCACTCTCTAATGAAACCTTATTTTGTATACTGTTTGCATTGTAGATCAGGAATGAAGAGCTGAGTTTGCTTAGGCAATAGCTGAGCTGTTTATACTTTTTATATTCTTCTATCAAGAAACAATTATCCTTCAACCAACCTTACCTCTTTTCACTTCATATGCAGACCATATACCCAAACTCCCCAAACCTCTCATGGGTATACAGAAACAATCAGGACCCAGAAAAGCATAGAATAGTGTATGCATAAACCATTCCACTTCCTCATACTAAAACCATGCATTCATTCATTCAGCAAATGCATATTGAGCATTTGCTGAGTGCCATACACGTGTTAGGCAATAGAGTGGATTTTGCTCATTATTTTCTACAAGGAAATAAAGAATAAGATTTGTTTTAAATCAAGTTCTATAAAATTGAAATTTTATACAATCCACCACAATGTTAATACAAACTGTGACTAGGTATAAGTTTCTGTTAAAAATATTTGCCCAAATTCATGTACTCATCTTTCACAGAAAGGATATTTAAAGATGGAAATTTGAAAAATCTTCTGCAAACAATACTGAACCTCAAAATAATTTTCAGCATGTCCTGACAGATGACCACCGATTGTGGTGATCTTTAAACAACCAACACACTGTCTTTATTAAAAGCTTAAAAGAGGGAAATTAAGCCACATAATATTAAACTCTCATTCTTCTTCTTCTTTTTTTTTTTTTTTATGTAAGAGCAGAGGTTTGAGTTTAAGGGGATATTCTATAAATACATGTTGATTTTCTAGTAATTTAAGTAGCTATCTTAAAACTTTAGAAAACAGTGAGATTGTTTTAAGGAGGAATAACACTTAGGTTCAAGCCTCTTTCCTTTGGCTCACTTCAGTGTGTCCGTAGTCCTTCCCAGGCGTACTGAGCAACGTGCAAAACTGAACTTGCCATCTTCCTTGCCTCTCCACAAAACTTTCTCCTCTGACGTTTTCTATCCAGCATCTAATGAAGTTTAGCAAGTCAGAAACGGGTTCTAACATCTTACTGTGGAATTAGAACCCCAAGAACTTCAAATGCTAGGACTTCTTGATAGAGAAAATAAAGTAGGTTTTCACAACAATTAATAGCATAAAAAATGAATCAAACACATGAAATATAAACAAGAGACTATAAAAATTAATACAAAAATTTCAAAGGACTATTTAGACTTTTTATGCATTAAAATTAACTCAGTGGATAGGTTAAGCATTAGACGTGTGAAGAGAATATTAGTGAACTAGAAGCTAGATCTTAAGAAATCAAAGAATATAGCAAAGATGGAAGGGGATGTTGGAAATAGGAAATCAATGTTAAGAATTTTAAGATAAGAAGCCAGTATCTGTCCAGTAGGCATACCAGAAGGAAAGATTAAAGAAAATGTGAGAAGTAATATTCAAAGAGATTCAGCAAAAATTTCCAGAAATTATGAAAATTATGAATTCTAATACATGTATTTACTTTTCAAAGTCAGAGAGTACAAAAAGCTTCTAATAAAAAGAAAAATTTCCTTCCTCGATCCTTCCTAATCCCAATCCAGCCTCTGACAAAAACTTTAGTTGTTTCTTATCTCAATATTTCTTGATTTTTTTTTTTTTTTTTTAATATGAGATATCTATTGACTTCTTACCACTGGAAATGATTTAGTTAGCTCTCTTAACAGTATGGACATGTACATGCGTACACACACATGCACACACACTTTTCCTCACCCTGTCCTTCCAACATGGCTACATCTCATATTGGTTAAATAAATAATCTGTGTTTACAGCATTATGACTATGTAAAAAAAGTGTTCACTGTTGAGCCTCCTTGTGTTCTATGATTCAGTTTCCTTTCCTAAAAAAACTCTTCATTTTTTTCCTAGAGATAATTATTGCTTCAGCTTTTTTCACTTGTTTAGGTTCCGTGTCACTATCAAAAATTCATTCCCAAACTCTGTCAATATCACTAATTCATCTTCTCAGTATGGTCAGCCACATCTGGAAACCTATCATTTATGTTTTCTTTTTAGACTTCTCAATCCTGGAGACCTTGATTTTCTTGCCCCTGTCCATTCTGGTTGCTTTCTGGGCCCTTGGGTCAACTATTTCCTGCATCCCAGGTGTTCCTCTTTCTTAGTTTATGTCCTCATTTAGTGGAGCACATCCTCTAGTACCTCCTGGAGAAAAGGGTGCATGGAAGCTAAAATTTCTTAAGACCTTGAATGTCTGAAAATGCCTTTATCCTACTTCACATTTGATTGATATTTGGTTGGTTATCGAACTCTCATTGAAAATCATTTCCCTCAGAAGTTTGAGGTCCTCTTTCATTGTTTTCTAGTTTTTCAGCTTCCTGTTGAGAAGTCTGATTCATCTTATTTTTGATCCCTTGAATGTGATTTCCCCTGTTCCCTCTCCTAAAATATATTTGGATCTTCTTTTTTACCTCTGGTGTTCTGAAATTCCATAATGACTCTCCTTGGGTTGCATTCTTGTTCATTTCTTGTGCTGGGCACTCGCTACTTTTAGTAGGAACAATTTTTTTAATAATTTTTCTTTAATTTTTTTCTCTATGATTTCTCAGTATTCACTTTCTTCAACTCGTATTAGTAAAATTTGAACCTTAGATCCATCTAATTTTCTTATATCTTCTCTTGTTTTCCTCCTCTTTTTTGTTTTTATTTGTCTTGCTTTATGTTCTATATTCTAAAAGATCTTCTCAACTTTATCCTCCAACCCTTCGATGGATTTTTTTTTTTTTCCAGTTTTTGTATTTTTAATTGCAAGCACACTTTCTATCTTGTTTTTCCTCCTTGGGATGTAAAATCTTTTTTTTTTTTAAATCATTAAGGATATTTCTTATAGGATTTTAAAGAAGTTTTTTCTGCTTCCCACATTGTCCCAGTCTCTTCCAAGTTCCTTTTTTATTTCCTTGTCACCTCTATTTCATGCTCAGAGTTTCTCTGAAATGGTCAGTGGTCCCGGCTGTTCATTCCGGTTTAAGAATGCAACACTGGAAGATGATTAGAAATCTCTCTGTTCAGAGACGGGGCTTGTTGATTAGTGACCTTTCTCATAGGATGAACAAACGGATTCGGTTATGTTGTTGTGGCATCTCCCACATGTCAGTTTTGCCAGGTCTTTTCTATTAGATCAGTCCACTCAACCTCTGAACTGAAGACTCCTATAATCTCCTGATCAAGGAATATCCAGTTGTTTGGGAGCCAAATGGGGAAAGGGTGCTAGAGAGGCATCACCAATAAATGGGCATACTTTTACTTACCTTCCCTCACCCTTGTCTCGGCCATGCTTACTCTCTGTAGTTCTGTCCCTCCAGTTAAGAAGCTTCCTTTCTGCTGTTGAGGTGGGTAGAGGGGAGAGGAGACGGTAATTGCCTGCCTGCGTGGGCTTACTGCGGTTTTCAAGGGTTTGATTTCACTTTACATAAAATTCCTGCCAATTCTTCTGTTTTCAGTTCTGCACGACTACTCCACCTTCAGAGGCACCTGCTGTGTCCCATTCCTGAGCCTTTTGGAGTCTCTGTGGAGCAAATGAACTGCTTGCTCTTGGCTAACGTGATAAGCACACACACTTCTAGACGTGTTCTGCCGCCTCCTCTCTGCTCAGCACCGCGCATCCATCTGCTTTCCATGTTCTGAAATTTGGTTGACGTTTTTCTATTGTCATCTTTCCCAATTTTTCTTGGTCTATGCCTTTTAAAAATATTCTACTATCATTTTACAGGGGACTTTTAAGGTAGGGGGATTAAACACTGGTGCTCACTCTGCAGTGTTTTCCCTTACGTGTTCTTCACACTGCAGCCAGAATGTTTATTCAGACCCAGTCTGACCAGGTTACTCCCCTACTTAAAAACTCTCAAATGGCTACAAACCCCTTCACTTATATTTTCAGGGTAAAAGGGCCCCACCCCTGCTGATTTCTCGGACCCCATCATTTATTCCTCCCTCTCCCACCTTCACTCCGATCCCCACCCACTCGATGCTGTGGCCACGTTTGACTGAGTTTTATCCCTAACCATGTTCTCTCTTGTCTTGGGCCCTTGGCACGTGCTATTACTCTTAGCACAGCCCACCTTTCCCTCTCAGAGTTTCCCTCTCATCGTTAAGATTAAGCTGAAACACCACCTTCTGTCGAGAGCCTTACCTGGCACCAGCCTCCTCCCCGGAACTAGTTCTCGTAACACCCGGTTGTTCCCTGGTTGGAGCACCTCGCAGACTGTAACCCATGAGAGCATCTTTGTTATTTTGTCTGGCACATAGTAGGCACTCTAATTTTTGTTGAATGGTGCATGAATATTTTGTCTCTGAACCTTTTTTATTCTTTATTTTCACTCAGTATTTAAGACCTCTCTTTACGTTCAGGCCTTGCTTATTTTGTCGTAATAGCCCAGGATGTCAGACATTTCACGTTTACCCATTTGTTATATTTTTACTCCTCCTTTTCCAAACCTGCAAATATTAGAAAGTATAGAATACTTGAAGTAAGTAGCAGTCTTTGTACACTCCCTGTGTATCCTGAAAGGGTTTATTTCAAATGTAAAACTAACAAAACTGTATCTTCTAATATTAATTATGAATTAAGTCCCTTTCTGTGGTTTAAAATTAGACAGCAATATAATCAGAACTTGAAGTAAATCAATACTTAGTGTGGTAACATTTAATGTGGGAGCGAGGAAAAAAAAGAGTTGTGCTGGAAGTTAGATTTGCTGGTAATTTTGATTTATTCAGGTTGTGGGTAGGCAAATGAAAAAGAAAAAAAAAAGGACCAGATTTTTGATGCCCATCTGTTCATGCTTCAGAGACCTGGAAACTGATGTTTTAAATTTCCTGGTTTTACTTTCCTGATTTATGCAGTTTTAAGAAGGGAGAAGACAGAGCCTCTCAGTTAGAAAAATGAAGAAATAAAAGTAAAGACACAGAAAATTGAAAGATAGGAAAAGTACTATAGGAAAGAAATAAGAGAAAAGGAGAAATACATTTGTTTGATATATGACATTGACCTTTTTCAATTAATGTACCTTTAGGCATGATTACAAATCTTTCATTAGTATACAAATTAAAAGAAGATAACATATTAAAAATGTCTGCCTTCATTGGATGGCTAACATGTGACTTGTAACAGGTGACAAAAAAAAAAGAAGTACATCTTCAGGAAGGCATGGGTCTCTGGTTTACACAGTAGGCTTAACTATGAAAGGTCCAATGGAGTCAAGAGACCAGAGCTTTTAGAATATTGAGGATCTATTTAGTAACATTGACAACATAATGATGATGATCTTCATGACTATTATCAATGATAAAAAATAATCTTATTTACTAAGATTTTAGAATGTGCGAAGCAAGTTGGAAAACATAGTTCTACAAGGCAGCATTATTATAATCCCCATTTTACAGATGAGGAAACTGATACTTAGCGAAAAAACTCTTTTCCCAGCTCAGCTACTAAGTGACAGAGCCCTGGATTTGAAACCAAACAAATGCCTAGAGCTCTGCTTGACCCAGTATGCTATTTTGACTCTTAATAATAATTGTGAGATAGCCATTAGATTTGATTTGTTATTTGATCTTTACACTTCTGTAAGAAGTCTAGGACTGGCCTCATTCTAATTGAGCAGATGAGGAAACTGAGGTGTTTAGAGAGATTAAATGACTTTATTCACAACCAAACCAATTTTTAAGAACTGTTCTTTCCTGATACTTGATTGTCTATTCTTTTGAAAAAATTTTACTTAAAAAAAGTAACATTTTGTTTCAGAATAAAATTCACAAATATTTCCTCCTTTATTTTCCTCCAGATTCTCTTACTTTTAATAAACAGCTCTGTTCTTTTACCATATTCTCTTTTTGCCACTATCTGTCAACAAAGATATAGTACCTCCTATTCCTTTATTTTCCTAATATTTAGTTAAGGAATTTTCACCCATCATAATGTTGTTCTTTTCCCCTTTTTTCCACAAGAATATCCAGTAAAATCATGTCATGCTTCAAAGGAGACTGTCAATTGGAAACACTGTCCTAGAGGAATTTTTATTTTTGTTTGGAAAGAAGAATGTGATCCTTGCTTCACTACCACCACATTTTCCCATCCTGCTTTCAACCTCTAAATAATGGCTTTTTAAAAAATCATGGAATGGAACACATGATTAGAGATCATTTTTAGAGTTTCCTTCAATGTTTTATCAGTGCTATGAGAGACACAATAGTCCCAGGAGTAGCGAGACCATTTACTTGCTAACAAAGCAGGTCCAGCAACTTGCTAAGTATATCTAAATGAGAAATAGACACTTCCCTCTGCTTGTAAGGAACTACTTCAGATCCACATTTGGGGACTTTTTCTTTTAGTATGCATTCATTAAGTTAAGTGAAATAAATGATGTATTTGAAATTTTGATTCTGTCTGAGTTATAAATAGAAAAAATAATGAGCAAATTATTACTAAGTTTTAGTAGACATTAGATTGTTTTAGTGATACAATCAGTGAACACTGTTTAGTTTAGAGACAATATGGGAAATTTAAAATTGGGATAACAGAGAGCCATCATTAAAGTAGTGAGTTTCTGTTTATAGTGAAGGAAAATTTAGCATCAATTAAGGGAAATGGTTGCACAACATGATTAATGTAGTTGATATTACCTGAAAAAGCTTGAATTGGCAAATGTTGTATTATATGTATTTATACCAAAAATAAAAAAAGCAATTGCTGCTGCCTGTGTACAGCCAAACACCACATGGGATTTGTATTTTTGATTCAGCAGTTTAGGGGTTATGGTTTTGTGGGACATTCCAGTCAATTAGCCTGATATAGATTTTAGTGCTTCTTTTCTACCTCCTACTTCCTGTGTATTGTCTGGGGTTTTAAAAGCTTGCTAGCAGCCATCCAAGGTGCAACAGGTGGTCTGTGTTCTCCTGGGGCAGCAGGGGGGGGGGTCAGGAGTTGGAGGAGGAAGTAGAATGTGTGTCTAATTGCCTCCATGAACAACTGCCTCCTTTTGCCATGAGACCAGAAGAACTGGCTGGTACCTGACTACCATTACTGAACGTTTTGGTCAGAGACTCTATAGAAGAATCCTGGTGACAGGTTTGGGGCGACGGGGTGGAATTGTGGAACAGAACTTCCAATTTTCATAGATTCGAGTCTTTCTGGAGCCATTGAGGCTAGATTACTCCCACCACCACCCCCAAAACTACTTCTCTCAGGATATCTTTAAACCTTAAGCTGAAACTATCCCCTGAAGTCATCTTTAAACCAAACAGTAGTTTAATTAGAAAAGAATGTCTGTCTTGAGCATTGAGTTCTTTTAAAGAATTATCCATATGGGAACAAATTGACAACAGCAACTCGAAAGGTTAAATGAGAAGCTTAGGTGAGTTTGTGTTAATGATGGTGAAACAATTCAGAAAAGAGTATCGAAAAAGGTGGCACAACTTGAAGAATGTAACCAATGCCACTGAATTGTACATGTAGAAATAGTTGAATTGGTTTTTGTTTTGTTGTGTATATCTTCACAAAAAATAAAATTGGGGGTGCTAAGAGACCAAAATAAGTATGTGTTACATGTGAAATGTCACTACATACATACTAAAAGTTTGATAAACACAGATGCAACCTCTTGCACGCAGAGGAGCTTAAATATTTATTGAATGAATATTTGTTGACCAGTTAAACACAACGACTCATTCAGTGACCATCTAGGGAGTATAGCATTATTGCAGATGGATGTTATGTGGAAGAGGAAGGGAATGGAAAATTGCCTTAAATTTACTCAGCTCCTGCTACACATCATGCTGGACACATATGTTCTCTGTTTTAATCCTCTCAAGAAATTTGCAAAAGAAGATATTATTTCATTTTACAGATTAAAAAAGTAAGGGCCAGAGAAATTAAGTGATTTGAATAAATCTTCAACTATAGGAAGTACTAATGCAGGAAGTGAAACTCCAGTCCGTGTAGCCTGGGTTCTCCATCCTTCAACATGCCCATTGCTTGGGTAGAGTAACTTGAGGTGCTGCACAAAGATTTCTCTCCACCTGCCTCCCAGAATAATCTTCCTCACAGACTTAATGTGGTGCCTGAAATTATCCCATAGTTCACTTGAATTAAGATATTACCTGTTTGGAAAGGTGTAACTCATTGAGCACAAAAAGTAATTAATGCTTGTGAGAATTTAAGATTAGTTTCCATCATGACCAACAAGGAAGAGCAGAGCATGTCAGGGCTGGATCCAAAGTAGAATTTGGAGCTTACTTCCAGGATAGGCTGTAAGGATTCCCATGATGGGCAGGGGGGACCTGGGCATTCAGAAAGTTATATAAGGACCATAGGGGATTGAACAGCAGTAGGTAGACTGCTTAAAGACGTAGGAAAATAAAGATTCCCTGTTTGCACTATAGCCTACGGCTTTGCCTAACTGTGTTGAATTACTACAGTAAACCTTGTGTAAACTAGAGGGCTTTGTTGTTGTTCTTAGAGATTTCTTTTTTGGGGGGAGGTGGGATCGTGAGAAGTGAGTATACATATGTTAGCAAGGATGGCTCTGGATTTTATAAACATTTGTTCTGGCAACATGTAAGGTAGCTTGTTTTACTCTCATACATTCATAAGGACCTTAAATTTTCTGTTTGGGAGGAAAATATCGTAAAGGGATTTTACACAGTTGAATAAGACAAACTGCTCATGCTAGTAGGTTAAATTAGCAATGTATACAATCCAGAACACTTTGAAATTCAGAGAGAATGGAGAAATACTAATCACATTGACTGTGTTGCCAGAAGAGGCCATGTAAGCAAATGGTATATATGAGGTATATGGAAATTGTTATATTTTTAGAAATGCCTCTTAGAACGGGTGGTGGGAAATAAAATTAAGGAATAGGTTCATGGGCTCAGGACCACCTTTTCCTTATGACACCTCATATATCCCAGCTATATAAAGACATCAGGAAATGGTGAACTTTTAAAAGCCAGGAAAGGAAACTGAAGCTTTTGACAGTTTTCAATAGAAGATGATGTTCCCTCATCAAGTGTCTCATCACTGGGACCAGACATGGCTATCAAGTCCAGCCCAGTAACCACAAGTTTTCTTCAGCTGCACCATTCTCAGGCTACCATGGAGGCTTTGCTCATTAATTTTAATTGCAGCTAGTTTCTATGCACCCTGTTTTCCTATCCTGTCACGTAACATGTTCTTCCTAGTCCAAGCAAGACACCCTTCACCCAGTATCCTTTCACAGACTGATGTCAGTATTTCATGTTGGCCTCGAAAGTGTGCACCATGGGAGTTGAAATTTGTTTCAGGCACCAAACATGGACTATTCAGAGGACGTGGCCTAACCAGCCAAGGTGGTGTTGGATGGCTGTTCCCACAGAGCGCTTGTGCGTTGGGCATGTGCATTGTGATTGGCCCATCTGTGACTCTGGTTTATTCAAATAATGTTCTGCCAGAAGTTTCTTATTGAAACAGCCTTCGTAGAGATGTGCTATCTATTTTATGAATATTAGCCTTTAGCCATTACCAGTAAAGAAGAGCATGCAGCCAGCCTACAACCAACCAAGCATAAGTCTGTCTTTCTGTTTTATGTTGTAGTCTCCAAACACCCAGTGTTAATTATGATGGATTTCCTTGCTTGTGATTGCTTTATTTAGTAAAGATAGTGTGGCAGGAGGTATTTGGGGGCGGGGGGGGAGGGAATGGTGTGTGCACACACGCATGAGCACGTTATATCAGGATTTTTACTTTTATACTTTATAAGTTTATATAAGTCTGCTCACCATATAAGTGATACATGGGGCACACGTGGGTTAGCATGATTTTTTAATTATCTTTGATATTTGCTTATGTGGCTGAATTCTAAAAATGTTAATTTTGTAATTAATTTGCAACACATTGTTTGGTAACAGTAAATAGTTTTGTTGTAAATCACCCAAGGACTTAGATCACTGAACTGCCTAAATGTGTCTTCCCAGTTGGCTTTGGAGAAGTTATTTATCTTTGATTCCTATTTCCTTTCTCTTCAATTGTCTTCAGTTCGGTTTCTATCCAGGAATCTACAGAAATTGCTTTGATAAAATCAGTTGATATTTTTTTCTGCTGTCATCCATATTAGCTTTGAACCGTATCTTTTTCTGTCACTTTTCCACAGATTCTCCTGATTTCTTTTAAGCTTCCTTTGGTCTATGATTATGTCACCTTCCTGCAGGGCTTTGGGCTTGGGTTGCATCATTTTCTGATGTGAGTGTGTATTCCCGTCTCTTCTGTCTTCCCTACTATATAAAAAATGCCACCCATGCTTTCCAGACTCTGGCTGTGAGCTTCCTAGGGTCTTAAGCAGTGTTTGCCAGAGTATCTTCTGTGGAACATTAATTCTTAAGGTGCCTCTTGGGGGAGGGGGGAGGGAGAGGTTCCTGGTTCTATTAAGTGTTAAGTTTGGGAAATAATAAACACAACATCCCCATCATATTAGAAGTGCTCAATAAATGTTTATTGAGTGAACAAGGAATGAATGAATTAACATATTTATAGTACACACCAGCATGTGCTTTGAAAAGTCCTGTAGTGAAAAGACATTTAACTTTGTTTAATCCAGCATTTCCCAAGCTTATCTTCCCACAAAACCATTTCTATCTTCACTGGCCTAAATTTCGAATTATCTTTGATAAGTTTTTCTCTTTCCCCCTCCTTTTCTCCCTCCTCCTCCTTCATCAACCACTGTTCACATCATATTTTTCACCTGCTGTCTTCCAAATCTATTTTGAGAAGCAGCACTATCGCTAATCTCTGCCATGTGGACTCTCACCCATGTGCATTTATTTAGTCATTTATTTCTGAGAATCTACAGGTTGAATGGAGCCCATGAGTGACACAAATGGTTAGGTGCTCGACTACTAATTGAAAGGTTGGTGGTTCAAACCCAAACCCAGAGGCACATCGAAGAAAGGCCTGGCTGTCTGCTTCTGAAAGATCACAGCCTTGAAAACCCTACGGAGCGCAGTTCTACTTTGCAACACGTGGGGTTGCCATGAGTTGGAATCAACTCAACAGCAACTGGTTTTTTTAGTTATAGGTTGAATACTACTATAGTGAGCATTTTTTATGACAATATCTCAAAAAAGGCAATTGTCAGTAGTGTATTCCACCATGATATGCATTTCAGCCATGACATTCTCTTCAACAATACATGAATCAACGTGAACATCCTAAGTTTTCTTGACTGGCCTTCCTCTTGACTGCCTCTGTTAGTCAACTATTTACTTACTCTAGCCTCTTAGCAAAAATAAGCTAAGGTGCCTAGAGCATTTCCTTTTCTTACCACCAATCTTAGCATCATTGAATACTCATCTCAAATCCCCTTTTTACATAACTGATCTTAGTAAGGAAACCCTGATGGCGTAGTGGTTATGAGTTCAGCTGCTAACCAAAAAGTCGGCAGTTGGAATCCACCAGGCGCTCCTTGGAAACCCTATGGGGCAGTTCAACTCTGCCCTGTAGGGTCGCTATGAGTTGGAATCGACTCCACGACATTGGGTTTGGTTTTGGGTGGATCTTAGTAAGGTGGTGTTTGGCCGTTCTTAAATGTCCATCTCTACACTTGTGTTTGTATGTAGGGAGGGAGTGAGAAGTATGTAAATTTAGGTCTAAACAGTCCTTGTTCCAGCTGTGGTCTTTAAACTTTGCCCAACAGAGTCCTAGGTTTTTGTGGTAGTGCTTATGACACCATATTGGGGGACAGAGATGAAGAGGGAGTGCAGTTGGAAAGGAGAGGCTACAAGAGGGAAGCTCTGCTTCTGTCTCCTTCACACATTGGCTGTTGGTTGGAGAAAGATATTTGGAGCTGGGGTAAGTGCTGTGACTAATGACACTTTGGAAACCATTACTGGTTTACTGATTGGCAATCAGTTTTTTTTAAAGTAGAAAAAAGTCCAGATAGAGCTTCTGAAAGATTGGGAGGCAGGGAGAGACATTCTATGCAGTAAGGTGGGCAGTAACAATTCCTTAAAAAAAAAATGGGGGAATTATTAAATGTCATACATGACACATGCGCTACAGGGCAGCTCACTGTTTTTCTTCTGACTTTTTCACTCCCTACCTAAGGACTTTTTGTCTTCTCAGTGGCACCTCTACCAGAGTTGAAGCTGGGGAAAAGAAAGGAAGTGTTCAGACATGTGCCTATTTAAATAGTCACTTCATTGAGTTAATGCCAGGACAGCACAAGCCTTTTATCTGGTTCTATAGAAAAGCCAGTTTTCACTCCGTCAGTAAAGTATTATTTTCTTTTTTAGTCTAGAACAGTTTATTGCCAGGCTTCTCTTAACTATACATTACGAATGGAGTCTGATTAACAAAGTTCTGGATGGGTTAATTAGTGTGGTGACTATTATTATACCAGCTGCTTGTTAGTATTATGCCTGTTTGATCTTAGTATTGATGTGAAGTAATTGACCATAGAGTTACATTTAGAAAAGCTGGAATAAAGTTTTTTGATTTCTATTATGGCAATAAATTGTTTATATTAGACATGTCTATGAAAATATGAGTTTCCTTGTACAGAGAATCAGAATAGACTGTGTGGGATGGTACATGAGGATTGTTTTGTTTTGTTTAGAAATATTAATATATTTGCCCAGCCTGCTTCAGAACCAGCCTCTGTTGAAACAAAGTAGTAAAAAATTATTTCAGCTTCTACCTTCGTTACTGTGGCATGAGGACTAAAGTGTTTTTAACTTCCCCTGGCCAAAGGAGATAAGTCCTTTTAGAGTCAATTAATTGTCTAAATAACTTCTTTTGGAGACATTCCCTTTAATAAACAGACTATTAAAGAAAAATATTTTAAAAATGTATTGTAAACAAGGAAGACATAGCATGTAACCACCTTCTGTCAAGTACTGGATTGTTATTTATATTATTTATTGGTATTTTGTCTGGTTCTATTATTAAGTTTCCCTAGCTATAGAATTTCCCTAGGGAATTTATTCCATGAGCTAATAAATTACACCGTCAGGGAGTTTTTCTTGAAATTCAGCTTAAATTTTCTCATTCTTAATTTCATCTCATTACTCCTAGTTATACCCCCTTGTACCAGGCTAAATAATTACTCTCTTTCCTCGGAGACTCCTATTGCGTACTCTTCTAGTTGTCACTTAACCAGGCTATTCATATTTAGCTCCTTTAATCTGTCCTCATAAATCAATTCTTCCATTGCCTTAATGATTATTATTGCTCTTCTAAGAACTCTCTAATTTTCAAACATATACAGTTCTCAGATGCCCCCAGATGAAATCAGCATTCACACAAGTATTCTATCCTGACAGACTTAGTAGCTGCCTTCTCTGTACAACAGGATCCTTAAGGAAGTGGCATCAGTCAGCTGGGTCCAATCAGCCCATGCTCATCATGTCAAACTCAGGCCAGTCTAAATAGAGTTTTCCATGTGACTTACTAGCATGCAAAGTTTATTTTATTTTATTATTTTAATTCCATGATATTTGTAAGCTGACTTTTTTGGTTACTGTCCATATTTACATTCTTCATATTTTTATGTTCTTTTTTCACCACCGCCTATCAAGTCAGTCATCCACAACCTGTACTAACGTGGGATTCTCCTCATCCTTGAGAACATTTCGGAAACGTGTTGAATAAAAGCAGGCCTGGCACCATGCCCACAGCTAAATTCCTTGTCAGTTACCAATTCCCGTTGTTTACAACCCTTTCACCAATCTCCTGTTCTTTTAATTTGCGATTTTGCTCACATGCTGGCCAATATAAATGGATTTTATGAGTAAGATGGGTCATGGTACTGTTTTCTGAAGTAAAGATATGTCGTTTCAGTGCCCATTGATTTTTTTTTTTATTGTGAAGCCTCCGTGCAGCAAGTTTGTAATTCTGTTTAAATCCTTTTTAAGCTTGCCTGGCATTCTTTATCTGACATAAACAAATAGGTTACTTCGCCTGCTTTATTGTTGTTTTCCTGCTTCATTGTTGTTTTCCAGATATGTACAGATGTTCCTTCTCTTACCATTTGTTCTGTTTGTTTAGGAGAAGTTGAAGATACTGTCATAGTCAGTTTTTTTTTTTTTTACCTTTTGTGGCGATCAGTGGGACCATTTCTTGTTATTTTTTAACTGAAAGATTGCCTCCGTATTTTGAATTTGTTTCAGGAAGAAAGTTGGTTAGTTTCTGTAATAACTTTGCATCTGTGAGATCTGAAACAATAAGCTATATATGCCCAGTTTTCTTTTCATTTTAAATGAAGAGTGAATTATTTTATTTATATATACTTAATGGTTTGGCATCATGTTTTATGTTTTATCTGTGTGTATCTATCTGTCTGTCTGTCTGTGTATCTATCTATATATCATCTATTTGTTAAGGAGACCTTGGATGGTGCAGATGGTTAAGCATTTAACTACTAGTTGAAAGATTGGTGGTTCGAATCCACCCAGAGGCATCTCAGGAGACAGACCTGTCGGTCTGCTTCCAAAAGGTCACAGCCTTGAAAACCGTATAGAACACAGTTCTACTCTGCACACATGGGGTCAACCATAGCTAACAACAACAGCATTCATTACTTGAGGGGGTTCTTATATATATCCGGGTGATTTTTCTCAAGGTATATGAAATCAAAATAGATATTTAAAGGAATTTATGAAACAAGCACAGAAGCCCCCCACATAAGCTCTCTGATTCTGGACTGGATACAGCATTCTACAGTACTGCAGGCAAAGATCTTGTTTGCAGCTCATGGTCGAATCCCCACTGTTCCTTAGTGTTTCTCATTAGTCCTTGCTTTTAGATCTAGTTAGCACACTCTCCCTGTCTTCACGGTGACCATTCTGATCCCTCTGCTCACTTCTTAAACTGCGTCTCCACCTGTACTCACCTTGCTTGAAACAGATGACCTGGCCTAATGCTTTTAGTGACACAACTCAGATTCCACACCTGCCTCCTAAGACTGTTTTTTCAGTTTGAGTTCTCTCTCCTTCCCTGAGCTTTGCAAGAAAGCTAAGGTTATTCTCTTTTACAAGGCCTTATTTCCCCCCATGCCAAGAATCCTGCCATTATCACCCATGTCATATTGTTCTTCTAGTTTCATCTTGAAGATGTTTCTTCAGGATCCTGCTCCCTTCCCCAGCAAGTCCCCCCAAGTGTTCATTGTGTCACTTGCTCAATTAAAAAAAAAATCCAACCTTGCATTTCCAATGCTGTTCCTCTCCAGCTCTCTCTCTCTCTCTCTCACACACACACATACACACACACACCCCGTAACCTCCTGTAATCTGGTTTCTTTCAGCACCACTCCACAAAACCAAAAAGCCATTGCTCTCAGAGAGTCGATTCCAACTCATAGCGACTCTACAGGACAGAGTAGAACTGCCCCATAGGGTTTCCAAGGAGTGCCTGGTAGATTCAAACTGCTCACCTTTTGGTTAGCAGCCGTAGCTCTTAACCACTACACCACCAGGGTAAAAGGAACTGCCTTTTAGGAGTAGCCAGTGACCTAGTACCAGGGCTTTGCACCAGTTTGTTCTGGTTCAAACCGCTGCTGAGAATTTACATTCTAACAAGGTGATGTTAATGCTGCTGCTTACAGACCAGTTCTGAGAACCACTAGGAGAGCAGTGATTCTCAATATTTATTATACATAAGAATCACCTGGGGATCTTGTTGAAATGTAGATTCTGATTCAGTATGAATGAAATGGAAATGCAAATTCTCAGCAGGGCATCGAACCAGAATAAACTGGCTAAAAGCCCTGTCTACTCCATGACAAAACCAAAAATTTCTTGTTTCTAGTGCTGCTCCGCCTCTGTAGTATTTTACACCCTTTTCACACATTCTTTTTGGGCTCTTGGTTCATGATGATAGTGTGATGTTACTCTCTCAGGTTCTGTTTTTACTCCTCCACATGTTCCTTATTATTATTCTTCCATTGCCTACCTCTTGAAATGCACATATTCTCCATTTTTTTCACTTACTTCACCATCTAAGGGAGGGAGCCAAGTATCTGGATAGGCCTCAGGGACTCTGAGAAAGCCCTCAGTGGTCTGGCTTCAGTCTACCTCTCCAGACCTCAGGTCCCAGGACCTACATCCCAGCCTCTTTGAGTTGCAGGTTATTCCATGAAGTCTCCGTGTTCTTTCACATACCTTTCCCTTTGATCACACGGTTCTCTCAGTTCAGAACTTCCCCCTCTCTGCCCTTCAAAAACCTTCAAATAAAACCCTCTTTAAGCCTTTACTAATCCTCGAGTCAGAAGTTATCTGTTATTCGCCTCAGTTTCAGTAGTTGGAATGTCCAGTCTTTATATAGCATGTACCAGTGAAGATTAGTTGGCTATTCACATGTCTGTCTCCCACTCTGTTCCTAGCACTAATGGTTTGCCTCCCCAGTAGATGGTGGGCTCCTTGAGGACATATCCTCTGTTTGGTATGCATGACTCAGAGGTTTTAGGCTATACTAGGAATTTTATTTTTCAGATTGTATTTTATTTAGCTGTTTCTATCAATAAGTGACAGATATTGAACTCTGTATGATAAAACATGAGAAGAGGGGAGAAATGATACATGAAGAAGACATAAAAATAAACTTCTAGAAACTTTAACCATCAATGGATGAATGGATAAACAAATGTTAGTACATATATACAATGGAATACTACTCAATGATAAAAAATGATGAGTCCATGAAACATCTCACAACATGGATGAATTTCGAGGACATTATACTGAGTGAAATAAGTCAGTCACAAAAGGACAAATATTGTTGAGACCATTATTATAAAAAAATCAAGAAAAGGTTTTTACACAGAAAGAAACATTCTTCGATGGTACCAGGGATGGTACGGGGAAGGGAGGGAAAATCACTAACTAGATAGTAGACACGTGTTAATTTTGGTAAAAGGTAATGCAATATGAGGAAAGCCAGCACAACGTGACCAAGGCAAAGGAAGACACTGAGAGGTGCGCAAGAATACAGGGCAACTGTGGAAAATACTATAGCATATACAATCCTGCAACAACAGTAATAACAAACAATAATTTATGAATGGATACATTGGTAGGTATGTATGCTAGACAGGTGTGGGAGGTCGTATGGGAGTACACCTGCACGCATATATAGATGGAATTGAGGATGTTTCTACATATGTACTTATATGTGCTGCATGTATATTCAAACATACAGTAGAGCACATAGGAGGCACAGTTATGGAAACTTCTTAGACATAACCAAACACCTTGTGGTACTCAGATACTGGGATTAAGGGCTGAGGACCATAGTCTCAGGGGACATCTAGGTCAATTGGCATAACATAGTTCACAAAGATAATGTTCTTCATCCTACTGTGGTGAGTAGCATCTGGGATCTTAAAAGCTTGTGAGCTATCATCTAAAATACAACTATTAATCTCTTCCCATCTGAAGCAAAGGAGAGTGAAGAAAACCAAAGACTTAGGGAAGCAATTAGTCCAAAGGACTAATGGCCCACATGAACCACAGCCTTAACTAGCCACAGACCAGAAGAACTAGATGGTACCCGGCTACCACTACTGACCACTCTAACCAGGAGCACAATAGAAAGTCCCTTTTAAAGTAGGAGAAAAATGTAGAACAAAATTCAAATTCATAAAAAAAGACCAGACTTACTGGTCTGATAGAGGCTGGAGGAACCACCAAGACTATAGCCCTAAGACACCCTTCAAACTTGGAACTGAAAGCCACTCCCGGAGGTCACCTTTCAGCCAAATAATACACCAGAAAAAAAAAAAAAAATTGCCGTCGAGTAGATTCCGACTCATAGTGACCCTATAGGACAGAGTAAAACTGCCCCATAGGGTTTCCAAGGAGCGCCTGGTAGATCTGAACTGCCGACCTTTTGGTTAGCAATCGTAGCTCTTAACCACTATGCCACCAGAGTTTCCAAATAATAGGCCTATAAAGTAGACAGTAACACTCATGTGGAATGTGCTCCTTAGAACAATCAACTGTACAGGACCAGCAGGGCAACATTTGCCCAAAAGCAAAGATGAGAAGGCAGGAAGGGGCAGGGAAACTGGACAAGTGGAAATGGGGAACCAAGGGTGGAGATGGGGAGAATGCACAAGGGTGGAAGTGGGGAGAGTGCTGACACATTGGGGGGATTGCAACCAATGTCACGGAAAAATTTGTATATGAATTATCGAGTGGGAAACTAATTTACTATGTAAACTTTCACCTAAACCACAATAAAGTGTTCTCAAAAAAAGAAACTTTAACAAGGTCAGTTTAATTTAAAAAGTGTGTACAGGTGACCAGGAATATAGGCATTCTTGTGAGCAGAAATGGCTAATGTTGATCAAAGAAGTTTGGGACATTTTTGTAGGTTGATGAACAAGTGTGGCCTGAAAGTAAGCACTGGCAAAATGGAAATCCAGAAAGATGAATTAAGGAAGAATGATAAACAATGTCTCTAGTCCTATTTTTTATGGTATGTATTCCTTTGGCCAGAAATAACTGTTACAAAAAAGGAGGGGGCTGGATGGTGTGAGTCTCTAACTTCGTAAAGGTTTGTAGGGCCAGTACAGGTTTTATAGCCACAGAAACGCTTCGGAAACCATTCAAAGAGAGTCATGTCTAATTCCAAACTTTGGAACTTCCTCTAAATGGCTACTACTTTTTGTAATTTTTTCCTAGAATTTTTGTTATAGTATCTTCATTTCATTTGTTCTCAGTATTATGCATAATCATCATGTCTTACAGAAAAGTATAGGACAAATTTGAAACATTATTTTCAGTAAAAGTGTATTGCATTCTCTTGTAACAGATACATGCCCAAGCACAAAATAACCCATTTAAAGAAGATGCTCAGCCTTGAAAGGAATAACGGTGCTGCTCCATCCATGGCCCTTCCTTCCCAACAGGAGCAGAGAGGTTCTGAGAGTGTATTGAAGAATTTTACTGGAGAGTCTGGACTTTGTGGTGCAGTCTCTGGCCTTGGAACAATACAGCAAGAAAGCCTGGGTAGCTCATTAATGCAACTGTCAGACTTGAACCAGTCCAACTCATCAGATGATTCAAACTCTTATCAGGAGGAAAAGAAACAAAATCCAACTCTTAATCCCTCTGACACTTTGGGTGGAGTTGATGATCAGCAAAGACCATTACACATTGTCTGGCCTCACCGGTGGTAAGTTCAAGACATGCCAGTTTAGTAAGAGTTGTAGAACTGATGATAGAAAATATGTTCTGACGATTAACTTATTAATTTGTTGTCCCAATAGCTTTAGAATGGAGCCCTGGCAGCGCAGTAGTTAAAGCACTCGGCTGCTAACCAAAAAAAGGTCAGCGGTTCAGACCCACCAGCCACTTAATGGGAGAAAGATATGGCAGATTTACAGCCTTGGAAACCTTTTGGGGCCATTCTACCCTGTCTTGTGGGGTTGCTATGAGTTGGAATCGACTCTGGCAGTGGGTTTTTGGTTTGGTATGGCTTTAGAAAAAGATCATTTTAATGTGGCAGTACTACTAATGTGGTGCAAAGGTGATACTACCCAAAATCGTTATATTAATAGCTATGTGCTTAGATAAAATTTGAATTACAGGTAATTAGTTGCAGTAATTTGCTCAACTCACAGCAGAAGTTAGTCACTTCTAGGAAATCAAATCATGTTCCAAGAAGTTTCAAAGTATGAGAAAGAATGTTGTTTTGCTGTGTATATTCTCAAAAACAATACACAAAAATAAAAATAAATTATATTAAATAAATAAATTTAATTTAAAAAGTGTAAGGAAAAATTAATGAGATTCCATTATAAATATATATATACTATTATAGGAAACCCTGGTGGCGTAGTGGTTAGGAGCAATAGCTGCTAACCAAAAGATTGGCAATTAGAATCCACCAGGTGCTCCTTGGAAACTCTGTGGGGCAGTTCTACTCTGTCCTATCGGGTCGCTATGAGTCAGAATCAACTCGACGGCAACAGGTTTTTGGTTTATTGTATTATAGGAGCCCTGTTGGTATAGTGGTTAAGAGCTACAGCTGCTAACCGAAGGGTCAGCAGTTTGAATCCACCAGTCACTCCTTGGAAACCCT
>NW_004443969.1:19428470-19460970 GCF_000243295.1 Trichechus manatus latirostris | reverse complement strand
AAGAGCTATAAAAAATAGACTGCAATTGGCTTTTTTTTTTTTTTTTTTTACTTTTTTCCTTCCAAATATTATACCATCGTACCAATGGCCAACCTTTGTCTAAATGTTCTCTTTATTATAATGGGCAGAAAAGACATAATGTTAAAGGACAGACAAGCCAAGTTTATAAGACATGTAAAGAAATATACAATCATGGCTATGGTTCCCAAACTGTTTTATCTTAGTACTCTTTCACGCTCTTAAAAATTATTAGAACACCAAAGAGCTTTTGTTTATTAAGGATATTAAAAAAAAAAATTGCCATCAAGTCGATTCCTAGTCATGGCAACCCCATTTGTGTCAGAATGGAAATCAGTGGCTGATTTTCAGAAGTAGATTGCCAGACCTTTCTTCCAAGGTGCCTCTGGGTGGACTCGAACCTCCAACCTTGCAATTAGCAGCCAAGCACATTAACCATTTATACCACCCAGGGACTCATCAATCAATATTTGCCCTTTGACAAATTAAAACTGAGAAAAATTTTAAAATCTATATTAAATCATTTTAAAATAACAATAATGAACCAGATATATGTTAACATAAGTAATATATTTTTACAAACAATAACTGTATTTTCCAAAACAAAAATATTAGTGAGAATACTGACATTATTTTATATTTTATAAAATCTCTGCTATCTGCCTAAATAGAAGACAGCTGGATTCTCATATCTGCTTAAGTATTCAGTCTGTTGCAATGTATTATTTTGGTTTAATTTTTCGAAGAGAATCCTGGCTCACTCAGAGATGTAGTTGCAAAAGGGAAAAGTGTTTTAATGGCCTATGTAGATAATTGTGGGTATTCTTCTCTGATACCACACCAGAATTTGACAAGTGGGAGTTTCTTAAAGGTTGATTGCAATGTGGAATCTGAAACCACATAAGTGAGCTCTTTGTGCTCCATTACTTGGAATTTGAGTGGATTTTGTATCATTTTGCATTGGTCACTTAGAAAGTATTGGTCAACTGAGTTGTGAAGATCTTCCAGCATTGACACATTTCATAATACATTCACAGAAAATCACATCTGTTAATACTGCCACTGATGTCATCAGAGAAATCTTTTAAGTATTGGGAAGCTGTCAAGCTAATGGTATAGAACAAGTTTTCCAAAATTCTAATTTTCACTTAAAAGCTCAAATTTTTATTATCAGGTGTTCTCCTTGAGATGACAAGTTAATTTGAGAAAATGTCTGCCAGTTACCCAAGTCTGATTAACCATCGTAAAAATGGTGTTGCATGAAAAAAGCAGCTAGTGTACCTCACAACTCAGTCATGTGAGTTTTTACTTACAAATAGGACAGCGATTATGCTTTGGTATGCAGAAGTGCTTTATGCATATTTCCCATGTCATAACACAATATTAAAAGCTGTCTATGGAAGGGTTGGAGCCCTGGTGGCACAGTAATTAAGAGCTATGGCTGCTAACCAAAAGGTCAGCAGTTCGAACCCCCCAGCTGCTCCTTGGAAACCCTATGAGGCAGTTCTCCTCTGTCCTATAGGGCTGCTGTAAGTTGGAATCAGCTCAACGGCAATGGGTTTTATGGAAGGGATAGAGTTCCTGAGTGGTACAAATGGTTAAGATGTTCAACTGCTAACTGAAATGTTGGTGGTTCCAATCCACCCAGAGGTGCCTCAGAAGAAAGGCCTGGCCATCTACTTCTGAAAAAATTGGCCATTGAAAACTCTGTGGAACACAGTTCTACTCCGACACACGTGGGGTTGCCATACATCTAGGTCAACTCGCCAGCAACTGATTTGGGGTTTTTTAGTTTATGGAAAGGATGGAATTTAATAAAAGTAATAGTTGTTACTACTTCGTCAAGGACATTCTTAAGTAAAACTGATTAAAAAAAAAAAAAAAGAACTGCGAGTGCAGGCAGTAAAGATTCAGTGACTGCTAGTTCAATCTGGTGCCATTGCCTTGAATTGTGCTAAAGCACCAGCAGTTTTACCTATCAATGCATTTGCTCCATCAGAACATATGTCAATACAGTGGAAAGACAACATCTTAGGGTTATTATGAAAACAGTTTGACTTTTTAGACTCCTTGAAAGGGTCTTGGATACCCCCCAGGGCTTCACACACTATACTTTGAGAACTTCTGTCTAGTGATATTGATAATAACACATGTAAAAGTATGTCTGCCACCAACTATCAGAATTGCCGAATTTGTAGTTCCCATATACTAATTTGTCTTGCCCTGAGTATTAACAAATGTTATTACAATTTTTCTTTTAGCAGTTGATAGCAAACGAATGTTCATTATATATAAGAAATCTGTGTCAGCCCAGACCAAACAGAATTTTCCTCAACACGAGCTAAGCAGTTAGGAGTACTATTTCTATAATATATGAAATTCTTTTGGGATATTAGCAGAGTGACTGTTCTGATATATATGAGTGGCTCATAAACGGGCAGACTCTGGTTAAGGAATATTGGGTTGGGAGTTGGGCTGTGAGGCACGTTGAGGAGTTTGATAATATGCGAGTAGCTATAGTAGTTAAGTTCCATGAGCTCATCACCTAGGATGTGTAGAAATTGTCAGAGCCTTTTGCTTAAACTTTTTATGGACTATAGGAGCCCTGGTGGTACAGTGGTTAAAAGTTCAGCTGCTTCCCAAAAGGTTGGCAGTTGAAATCCGCCAGCCGCTCCTTGGAAACCCTGTAGGGCAGTTCTACTCTATCCTATAGGGTCGCTATGAGTCGGAATCAACTCGATGGCAATGGGTTTGGTTTTTGGTTTCTATAGTATTTGCAGTATTTTCAATAAAGTAATGAAAGCTATATACATAAAGTTGATAGGGTTAAGGGTGTAAATTTGGTAAAAAGAAAACCTGTCACTGAGAAATAAAAATAGATTTAAAGCATACTTAGGGGAGTCATTGAAGCAAAACATGTACCATAATATTAAAAGAATTTGACAAACTGTATTTTTAGAACTTTGACAATTCTACCTGAAAACAAATGATTGATTTCAAATGGAAAATTACACTGTATTACTTGGGAGTAAAATAACTTACTTTTTTTCATTCTTTGACTCTCTGAGGCTTAAAAATGCAGCTTTTTAAACAAAATTGATGACCGCCTTCTGAAAGGATGCATGGTGAAAGATTGGATAATATGCTTTTTAGGCCAAGGTAAACTTATCTTGGTTTTCTCATTGCATAGATAACTTAGGAAAAGTTCAGTGAGTAGGTTATCTTAAAGCTTTTAGGTTTTACTGGTCATTACCTTAATGGAATACATTCATAGGTCAGTCTCTAGGTGCCAGGCAGGATGCAGATAGAAAGTGCTGGGTTTTGGACATCAGTGTTCTTTGTTCTCTTTCAGTGTTGCACATAAATCTGTTTTTCTAACAGAGAAATAATCCACACGGAATTATAGTTCTGGAAAAGATGGTCATGTGGTCTGGCCATCGGCCTTTCAGCACACTCCACCAAGCTTCTTCCTACCTATGGGAATCCATCTTTTTTGTCCCATTGTCTAAAGGTGATTCTATAAATCCTTTCCAGTAGTGCCATCCATTTTCACAGCTAAACAATTTTTAATGTAAGGAATTCTTGCTGTATAGCTAATTATTGTAAGTATGCTAATTTTCAGATTGACTGGGAATGGCTAATGGCTCTTTGAAAGGAGTCATCTAACCAGTTATGTATTTATCCATCAAATGAACAGTTAAAGCTCACGTGAAGTAAGGTTATAATTGATTTTAGTTATTCCCAATTCAGTGATAAGTTGTCTTCAGATATATTCCTTTACCTGTTTTTTAACTTAAAGAATTCAGATGACTTGCATTAAAAAAAAAAAAAACTAAAGAATTTTATTAGAGTCTGAAAAATTAAAATCAAATATCTAGCTAAAGTTAATCATGTATTATATCATACTGCCCCTCCCCAATCTGATCAAATAGTTTTATTTTGTCCTCTAATGTAGCACTATTTGATGGGTCTATGAGAATTTTTTACAGGATTTGTTAATAAATTGTAGGAAAATAGATGCTAGAATATGCATGGCCCAAAAATAGCAATTCCAGTTACAATTTCCCAAATCCCTTTTATAGGTGCCTTGCTGACTATATTATTAACCATTGAACATATGAAGAAAATACAGATTCACCGTTTAGTTTCTCATTGCCTCTTGGAATGTTTTTAACTTTGTAACACATCATGTCGGCATAAAGAAGTTCCATCTATAGTTATTCCTGTCTTGGTTTGATTATTTCTGCAATATCATAAATTGATAACTCTAGTTACCTTTTCTGATCTAACGGGGTTGAAAGGTTCTCTAAACTTGATTCATTTCTTAAACATATTAATTGCTGAAAAATATGCAGTTTGATTATGGTATGCTTATGACAGTCATCTTCGACTGCTCAAAACCCTTGTCTAGTTTTGCTTCTTTCTGTCACCACTCTTTCTGATAGATTCTTAAACCAGACTTATTTGCCTAACACCACAGGTCAGGGGTGGGTGAGTTGGGAAGTAGATAGCTAGGTGCTATGGAGAGAGGGAGAGATGGATGGATGGATGACTGGTTGAGTGGGCGGGTGGGCAGGTGGATGGATGGATAGATAGATTGTATACTTCTTTAGTTCACATTTATGTCATGTGTATCATTGTGTGTGTGTTTTAAATATATTTTTTCATCCTAGTCACTAAGCCTTTCGCCAGACCATTCCAGTTCTCTTTAATCGGCTCACTCTTTCTTCCTTGTTTCAGGACTAACATCCTTCTTGTTGCTGTTAATAAATAGCCTTTTCTATCCTTCCATGATAGAAGTTACCATTACATTTCTTTAGAGATGCTGTGAAATCCTCTTCTTTCCACAGACATCTGCCCTGATTTAAATTCCAGTGATGTGAGTTCCCCTGACCTGTGAATCCCCATGCACAAAGGGCACTTGCAATCCAATACACCATATAAACATGTAACAGAACTTTGCACTTTCCACACTGCCTCCTATCCCTGTACATTTCATGTTTCAAGTAGTATCACTTATTTTAGGTCTATGGTCTCTGTTTGGAGAGATTTTTTTCAATAGCATCTAGCCAGAATGCCTGGCACATGGGGCTACTTAGTCAACGTTACTTAATGTTGATGATGATGAATTACTGGGTGACTGTATTAAGCCCTTCTTCAAGGATCTCTGTTTTGTGATTGACTGTCTCCTGCTCTGTAAGTCCAGTTGAGGACAAGTTTTTCTTCCTGGGAAGAATAAACGTGTATATGCCAGTGAAAATATAGAGAATCAATTAACCAGCTGACAGGTGGAGACTGTCGTATAATCAGTATTGCTTTTACAAAGCATGTTTTCCTATTAAATGCCATTATAGGAGTTATGGATACAAATCCTTTAGGACTTTATGAAAATGGAGTAATTCATTTTGACAGAAAAGTAGTACAAAAAGTGAAATTATGGAGTTTTGGCAGAAAGGCTCAAACTGGTTAAAATCAAGGTAGTTTCTTAGTTATCGTTGAGAAGTAAATCCAGAAGGAGAGCTCCTTTTTGGTTATTCTTTCACCTGTCCCTCCTCCATAATCCAGATGTGTAAATCATTTTAAAACAATTCATTGAAATTGCCTTCTAAATTCTTACTGAAATCTCCAGCGAAGGAGATTCTATGGCTTTGGTAGGTTACCCCGGCACAGGTTCCGTGGCTAGATTTTTATTTCTTTTTTCACTCAGTCACTCCAAAGAATTCGAAGGTGGAATAGCAATAACTATTATAATTTATGTAAGGTATTTTTTTTTCTTGTATCATCTTTATTGGATATGCAGTTAATTAGCTATTTCAGCACTCCTCTGGCTAGTATCATTTGTTGGTTAAACAAAAGAAAGAGAAAATTCAGAAACACAAAGAACCGAAATGTTTGAAATTTGTTCTCACTCAGATGCGTACCTCATAGTGCGTATCTCCTGTTGAAGGAAATAATTTATCGTGATCTTAGTCAAAAGCATTTCTCTCTTTGCTGTTCTTTTTTATTAATTTAGATATGATTCTAAGATGAAAAATGATGTTACTTCTAATTATGGTTACATGTCGTTAATTTCCTTCTTTTTTCCTAAGCTTGGTGTGAAAGGCAGTTTCCTCCAAAAAGCGGGGGGAGGGGTTACTGGGAGGAGAGAATACTGATAAAGCTGATCTTCCTGTTGCCTTAGCAACAGATTTATTTACTAGGGGTTGAAATGACATGAGTTAATATACTGCATACCTGCTGATCGGCAAACTCCCCTATTTCAGCTGCATTTGTCAATTAAGTCCTGGACAGCTACAGCCAGGGGTTAATGTTCCTCATTAGGAGAACTAGGTCATTACTGGGAAATCAAGGCACTTAAGGCAGCATGGGTAAAATACAAAATTCAGCATCTAGCGAGTGAGGCTTTTTTATGTTAATTAACCTTATTTTCCTAGGTTTAAAAAAATCTTATATGCACATGACAGTGGATCAATTAATTGAAAAAAGAGCTAGTTTACTTTACTCTGAGTTGTCTTCATTTCCTTTGCAAGGATTTCATTATTTTATGGAAAATTCTTATGTCTATATGATGAGTAAAAAGGGTATTAAAATTAAGAAGGGAATCATCATGGAAATCAGCTTTACCACAAGGGAATGAGCGAATAAAAGCCTTGGAAATGAAAATAAATAAGCTTTGCTAATACCTTACCTAAGGAGCAGAATATAAACCCATCAGAGCTAGGAGATATTTAGAGGTACTTCTTCGCTTCTTTATTAAGCAGTTACATAGTTATTTGACCTTCAGAAACTGAAACTTTGGAGAAGTGATTCCAAGTGGTTTGTAAACATTCCATTTGCAGAAAGCTGTGTAGCAGTTTAACAAACAATAACGTTCCAGTTCATGATTGGCTTTTTTTAATACCAATAAAATTAGATACATTAGTTGAAAGTTTTTATTAAAATGCCTGAGTGGATGTTTTTTCAGTTGATAAGTTCATAAATAATGTATCAAGCCCTTTCTGAAAGCTTTGTTTTATTTCTTTAAAGAGCCTTTATGTTGAAAGGGGGGTATTTACAGAGCAGAAGGAGATTTATTACCCAGAATCCTATTTTGTCTTCATTATTGTGCTACCTCCATTGAAACCACTTCTTGCCACTTTTCTCACTTCTGCTAACTTTCTCTGTGGGACATGAGCAGAAGAAAAGAAATCCTCTTGCCATCTTTATCCTGCAAAATACTTTGTCCCTTCAAATTAAAATCCAAAATCACTATAATTCTCCCCTACCCACGTGCAATAAACAATCCTTATTACCATAAAAATAATTGATTGGCTTCCAGAGACTTTGTTTAGAATGCTTGTTATTTCTCCCCCAACAAAAGAAACGTTCACTCTGCTTTAACTGATTAGCTCTCTGTGATTCAAGGTACACTTCTTTTCACCCCACAAAAATTGTTTTCCTGTTATGTAAGTGAAACTAGGCCTTCAAATACGTTTTAAGAAAATACCACTCTAGTAAACCTCTGTTAGTACACCTACTCCTCACTTACCAACTGTCTTGTTATCCAACGTTTCATGTTTACAACAGTAGTAAAAATTTACTATCTGATTATTTCGTGCATTAATGACGTGCGTCTGGCAGTAACAAACAGCCGAACTGCAAGGTGAGAGTAATGTTGGCTGTGATGGTTAAGGTTATGTGTCAGCTTGCCTGGGCCATGATTCTCAGTGCTTTCGCAGTTATATAATGATGTAATTATCCTTCATTTTGTGATCTGACATGGTCATCTTCCACTTTTACACGACACTGATTTTCACATAACAACCTGGTCTTTGGAACTTAACCATGCCGATAAGTTAGGGGTGGGTGTATATTATGTACGTTGCCACTTATCCTCTGATTTAGCATAAAAATTCTGTTTTAGGTGGCCCCCCTCAAGGTTACTTCCTTCAGAAAAGTATTTTTGCTTTGAAATTAGACATGAGCCTTTCACAGCTGCCCCTCTTAACCTACCCTGGTAGTCCTTGGTTTTAACAAGAATGTTTTCAAAGGAGAAATTCTTTCCTTAATTTCAGAATTACCACCCAACAGCCAGAGTTCTAGAATGAGAAGATATAGAAAAGACCGTTAACTGTTCACCAAAATTTATTTCTCTTTTTCTTGGGGACAAAATTGGACCACATTTTCCAGCTTCCATTGCAGTTGGTGTGGCTATGTGACTCAGTTGTAGCCAATAAATGTAAGCTAAAGCAGTGTGAGCCTCTTCCAAGTCTGGCTCATTAAAGTGTCCTGCACACCTTCCTCTGTGTTCTTTTCCCCTTCTGACTGCACAAACACAGAAGGTACTTGTTAAAGATGAAAATGCTTCCTTGGCTTGGGGCTTTGAATGACCTATGGAAGAGAACTTCCCCTCTGATCTATCTGCCTAGTACTCTTACACGAGCCATTATGTGTTCATTAATTTATTTGTTAATGCAGCAAACTAACTTAATGATTGCAGAAAACTACTGTAATAATCCACATAAATGCAGTGGTGATTTGCACTGGGGTAGTAGCGCTGGAGGAGGGTGAGAAATGGTCAGGATATGTTTTGAAGATTTTACCATGAGCAAGTAGATAAATAGCGGTGCTTTTTATTGAGACGGAGAAGACTTGGGGAGGAGAAAGTTTGAAATGTTTGCATTTAGACATATTAAGCTAGAGATGTCTGTTAGGCACAAACTGTTACACATGCAGCTACTAGCCAAAAGGTTGGTGATTCAAACACACCGAGAGGCACCTCGGAAGACAGCCCTGGTGATCTGCTTCCAAAAGCCTTGACAACCCTATAGGGCGGTTCTCCTCTGCACACATGGGATCACCAGGAGTTGGAATCGACTTGACAGCAACTCACAACAATTAGACGTACAAGTGGAGATCTAAGTTGGAAGCTGGATGTACAATTATATTATTTTATACAAGAGTGATCAGGACTAAAATAGAAACTGGAGAATTATCAGCGTAGATATATTCAGTTGTTTTAAGAAATTGTTTAAATGTATTAGATTTTAAGCCTTATTAATAACGTTGTTAAACTTCCTGATTTTACACATTAAGTTGATGCTAAATCTGTGGGTAGCAGCTGTAGCCTAGTTATAGTAATAGCATAGGTAAAATCTGGTCTCTATATACATCCTGGCTGTCACAATCACAGCCTGGTGCCTCTGGACATGTTACTCTCTCTAACTTCACTTTTCTTCTGTGTAAGATAGGAATATTGTCAACTACACCACGGGATTGTTTGAGGATTAAAGAAGATGATATATGTAAGTGAGCTAGCACAGTACCTGGCAGAGAGTAGGCACTTAATAAGCATTAGCTATTATTATTAATAAATAATATAGAGTACTTGATTACCTTGCATAGAACTGTCACTTTTGCTCACTCTCTTTTATTGGTTAAAGTAAATTTGTTTATAGCTCCCCTAGGAAAAGAAAGTAAAGAAATAGCTAAATAAAGTTGTCTTTTTTCATCTTCGTTTTCAGCCTACCCAAAACAAGTACATACTGTACAGAAAAACGGAATTGAGCTACAGAGCAAACACTTCTAAGGAGCAGCATCTGCCTTGTAAATGAAGTCTATAAAAGGCTACCAAATGTCCCTTCACATTTTTATGATTGTTAGGGTATTACTAAACCTGGATGGAGAGTTTTTGAGGCTCTTACATCAAGCACCCACACTGTCAATAACACATTATTTCCATTTTATACAAGATGGCTGCCGTGAGCTTTCTCTTAGAAATGGCAGTGTCATTTTAACAGGAGCTCGCTGGGTGGTGCAAATGGGTAACAAGCTCAGCCGCCAACTGAAAGGTTGGAGGTTCAAGTTCACCCAGAAATGCCTTGGAAGAAAGACGTGGCATCTACTTCCAAAAAATCAGCCATCGAAAACACTACGGAACACAGTTCTACTCTGACATGCATGGAGCCATCATGAATCAGAGTCAACTCAATAGCAACTGAGTTTGATTCTCTTGTATCCTGATGTAGTTTTAAAGACATAATTTGTTGAAAAGAACTTTTTGCTTCTATAATTGTCATATTTTCAAGCAGATTACTTTTTTTAAACAGCTTTATCGAGGTATAATTTATATATCACAGCATTCACCTATGTTAAATATACAATTTGATAACTTTTAGTAAATTTACAGAGTTGCACAACCATCACCGCAATTCAGGTTGTTCCTGATTTGGAACATCTTCATCACCCCAGGAAGAATCCATGTGCCCATTTGTAATCAGTCCCTGTTTCTGCCTCACCCCCAGGAAATCACTAATCTGCTTGCTATCTCTATAGATTTGTCTTTTCTGAACATTTCATATAAATGGAATCACGTAATATGTAGTCTTTTATACCTGGCTTCTTTCACTTAGCATAACGTTTTTGAGGTTCATCCATGTTGTAGCATGTATCAGTAATCTGACCCTTTTTAAATATGGAATAGTATTCCATTGTATCAGTACACCACATTTTGCGTATTCATTCACCAGTTGATGGACGTTTGGATTGTTTCTACTTTTTTGGCTATTGTGAATAATGCTACCCTGAACAGTCACATACAAGTCTTTGTGTAGATGTAAGTTTTCATTCTTGGTTGAATATCTAGGAGAGAAGTTGCTGGATTTTATTAAAAATTTATATTTAGCTTTTTAAGAGACAAGTAGATCACTTTTAAGAACAACACCTAGTAATTCTCCCTTCTTAGATTCATTCATTCTTTTAAAAACATTTGTTGAGCTTCATCTGAAACCGAGCACTGTGCTAGTACTAAATATAGTCAACTCTTGATTATTGGTAATTGGAATGAAATATAGTCTCAACATTTAAAATATCCTTATTATCTATAAACCTAATATGGGGCATTCTTTCAAGGGTCTTCAGCAAAAATAGCTTACTATGTTAATGGGCCTATTATCCCAAACGTATGCTGAATGGCTACTACATGCCAGGTACCCAATTCTGACTCATGGCAACGCCATGTATTGCAGGTAGAACTGCTTCTTAGGGTTTTCTCGACTGTAATCTTTACAGAAGCAGATCTCCAGGCCTTTCTTTCATGGTGCAGCTAGGTGGGTTGGAACTGACGTTTTTATGATAGCCAAGAGCAAACTGTGTGACCCACGGAACTTCACACGCCAGGGGGCTACCAGAAATTCAAAAGTGAAAAATGCCATCCTGTGCGCTTTAGAACCCCATAGCCTAGGGAAAGAGGTATATACGCCTCCATGTATTAAAAAATGTCCTTGCCATTTTTTAAAATATAACATATCTAAATAGCGTTGATTAAGGGTAGCATTGCACAGCTGATTATTGTAATTGCTGTCAATGCATTGTTGTTAGGTGCAATCCAGTCAGTTCCGACTCACAGTGACCCCATGTAAAACAGAACAAAACAGTGCCTGGTCCTGCGCCACCTTCACAGTCCTTGCTATGTTTGAGCCCATTGTTGCAGCCACTGTGGCACTCCGTCTTGTTGAGTGTCTTCCTCTTTTTCACTGACCCTCTACTTTACCAAGCATGATGTCCTCCTCCGGGGACTGATCCTTCCTGATAACATGTCCAAAGTACATGAGATATAGTCTTGCCATCCTTGCTTCTAAGGAGCATTCTGGCTGCACTTCTTCCAGAACAGATTTGTTCATTCTTCTGGCAGTTCATGGTTTATTCAGTATCCTTTGCCAACATCATAATTCAAAAGCATCCATTCTCTTTGTCTTCCTTATTCATTGTCTAGCTTTCGCATGCATATGAGGCCGTTGAAAATATGAGGGCTTGGGTCAGGTACACCTTAGTCCTCAAGGTGACGTCTTTGCTTTTTAACACTTTAAAGAGGTCTTTTGCAGCAGCTTTGCCCAGTGCAATATGTCGTTTGATTTCTTGAGTGCTGCTTCCATGGGCATTGATTGTGGATCCAATCTTTTATCCGTTTATCGTGATGTTGCCTATTGGTCCAATTGTGAGTATTTTTGTTTTCTTTATGTTGAGGTGTAATCCATACTGAAGACTCTGGTCTTTGATCTTCATCAGTAAGTGCTTCAAGTCCTCTTTAGTTTCACCAAGCAAAGCTGTGTCATCTGCATATAGCAGGTTTTTAGTGAGTCTTCCTCCAATCTTGATTCTGCATACTTTTTTATATAGTTCGGCTTCTCGCATTATTTGCCCAGTACAGAGATTGAATAAGTATGGTGAAAGGATGCAACTCTGATGCACACCTTTCCTGATTTTAAACCAAGCAGTATCCCCTTGTTCTGTTCAAATGACTGCTTCTTGGTCTATGTACAGGTTCTGTAGGAGCACAATTAGGTGTTCTGGAATTCCCATTCTTTACAATGTTATCCACAATTTGCTATGATCCACACAATCAAATGCCTTTGCATAGTCAATAAAACACAGGTAAACATCTTTCTGGTATTCTCTGCTTTCATCCAAGATCATCTGACGTCGTTCCTGAATCCAGCTTGAATTTCTGGCCGTTCCCTGTCTATGTACTCCTGCAGCCATTTTCGTATTATCCTCAGCAAAATTTTACTTGCCTGTTTTATTAATGATACTGTTCAATAATTTACATGTTTTGTTGCATCCTTTCTTTGGATTGGGCACAAATATGGATCTCTTGCAGTCGGTTGGTCAGGTAGCTGTCTTCCAAATTTCTTGGCATAGACGAGTGAGCATTTCCAGTGTTGCATTGGTTTGTTGAAACACCTCAGTTGGTATTCCATCAATTCCTGGAGCCTTGTTTTTCACCAATGCCTTCAGTGCAGCTTGGACATCTTCCTTCGGTACCATTGGTTCTTGATCATATGCTACTTCCTGAAATGGTTGAATGTCAACTAATTCTTTTTGGTACAGTGACTCTGTGTATTCCTTCCATCTTCTTTTAATGCTTCCTGCATTGTACGATATTTTGCTGGTAGAATCCTTCAATATTGCAACTCAAGGCTTGAATTTTTTCTTCAGCTCTCAGCCTGAGAAATGATGAGCGTGTTATTCCATTTTCATTTTCTAACTCCAGGTCTTTGCCCATTTCGTTTTAATACTTTGTCTTCTCAAGCTGCCCTTTGAAATCTTCTGTTCAGCTCTTTTACGTGATCATTTCTTCCTTAGAACATGTGCCTAAGTTCAAACTCGTGCTCTTTTCTTTTAAATTCTTTTACATTCATATTTATGAACTGTACATTTATGTCCCTCTATATTCAATTAGTATGAAGTCAGTCATCCATTCATTTAATACTTATTGAGCATATACTACATGCAAGGTAGTAAATTAAGCATTGAAAGTATAATGGTAAGGAAAAAAATGCACGCACACACAGTCCCTGTCCTCTTGGCTCTTACATCAGACATTAATCGAATAAAATTTGCTTGGGAAAATGTTACAAGCAAGAAATGGGTAGAAAGACTGACATGTAGCTTTTTTTTTTTTTTTTGGTAAACATCTAAACCTGATGCCGTTGAGTCAATTCCAACTCATAGCAACCCTATAGGACAGAGTAAAACTGCCCCATAGGATTTCCAGGGAGCAGCTGTTGGATTCAAACTGCCGACCTTTTGATTAGCAGCCGAGCTCTTAACCACTGCACTACCAGGGCTCCTTGGTAAACATAGTACATGCTTATTATGAATGCTTTAAGCTATAATATAATATTATTATTATTATATTGTATAGCTTTAAGCTATAACAAAGTTTTTAAAACTCACTACAGAAGTCTATCACACAGAAATAATTATCATTTCTTGATATTTCTGTCTACTAGTTTGGAACCTACAATTTTGATTAAGTGGTTATCCTAGTGATTTTGCTATACAAACTTACTCATATATTCACCTTTTTCTTCGCTTTTCTTGCACATCAGACCTTTTATGCAAAATCACGTTCCTTCTGCCTGAGATACATTCTTAAGAATTGCTTTTGGTGAGGGACTGTTGGTATAAAACCTATCTTTTATTTCTCCATTGTTCTTTGAGGATATTTTTGCTGAGTTTACAATTCTAGGTTGAGCTTTATTTTGCTATTAATAAGTTACTTAATCAGGCTTTTCTCTCTAGCTACTTTAAAAATCTTTTCTTTGTCTTTGGTATTCTTCACTTTCACCATGGCATGTTTAGGTATGGATTTTCTTTTTACAGTCATGTGCCACATAACGTCTGTTCAGGCAATGTCTGCTCACATATACGTCCATGGTCCCGTAAGGTTATAATAGAGTTCAGAAATCCCAATCCGAGAACAGGACGTTGCAGGCATAACCGGATGTAACACGCGCAACATATGTATCTCGTGTCTCCTGTATATAAAGCAATTGCACTGCCAGAAGTATAATGGTTCAGTACATACATAATCTATAATACATATGTCTTGATAGTCATAATAAACGCCTGTGTTACTGGCTTATATATATACTGTACTTTTTACCGTTATTTTAATGTGAACTTTCCCTACTTACAAATAAAAAATTTACCGTATAACAGTGTACCCTTCAACTCGTAGGCAGCAGCATCCAATCTTGTGTTCGCACAATGTCCAAATCACATAACGTCCTATTTCACAGAATGTATTGTGGACATTAAGTGACATATGACTATTTGTCTTACTTAGGATTTGTTAGACTTATTAAACCTTTAAATTTGTGTCTTTCATGAGTTCTGGAAAATATTCACCATTATATATATATTCAGTATTTCCTCTGCCTCTTTCTTCTTTCCTTTTAGATTTTTAATTAGCTGTCTTTCTCACCATCATCATATTTCTTCACATTTCTTTAGTATTCATCACCTTCCTAAACTGTGTATGCCTTATTCTGGATAAATTCTTCAGATTTATCTTTGAGTTCACTAATTCTCTCTTAAGTGATGTCTCATCTTTGCTTAAGCTAGGTCTCACCCTAACTTATTAAATCCATCCTTTGAGTTTTATATTTCAATTATTATATTTTTCATTTCTCAAACTTCTTTTTGTTGCATTTTCAGTCTTATTTGTCATTTTTCATAGTCCGTTGCTCTTCACTCATGTATTTAGTCTCATAGTCTCATTTCTTTAAATACTTCAACCATAATAATTTTATATTCCATGTTTGATATTTCGAGTATCTGAGACTTTTGTGGGTCTACTGTCTTATTTCTCCTTGCTCATATGTGCCTTGTTTCCTATGTGTTTTGTGATTTTTGACCATGAGAGCTTTTTTTTTTTTTTTTAACGTTTTTGTTGTGAATTCTTTGAGACCTGCCTGGACTGAATACGATTTCTCCAGTGAGGATGTGTGTTTGCCTCTGCCAATTGCTTGAGGGAACTACCAGCCCAGCACTACTACAAACTTAGCTTTCAGTTGGTTGGTTATTTATTTGTTTGTTTGTTTGTTTTTAGACCACATAGGTAGCTTGATATCAAATTGCAGACTTGCTTGAGGTTAGGAAACTTCAGGGAAATTTCTCTAATCTGTAACAATAATATACATCAACACAAAATCTCTCCTGTGCATTCTTTTTTTTTTTTTTGCATCCTACTGCTGCCCCATACTCCTAATTCCAATCCTTATTACAATAAACCTACACTAGTATAATAGCCTCCTGATTTTCTCTTTTCTAACCCTAACACCTCCAGTTCATATCTAGATTAACTGTCCTAACCCAATACCTTCTTCTTGTCATTTTTCTCAGAGTCCTGTGTTGTTCACTCTACAGTGGTTTCAATCCTGGCTGCACATTAAAAAGAACTGAGCAGTTTTTCAAAATTAGGAGTGCCTGTCCAGCTCATACCAAATAAACTAGAATTTCTGGGGTGGAACCTGCACATAAATTTTCTTGTGCATCCCAGACAACTTTAATGTGCAGTCAAGATTGACAACTAGTAGTTTGCAGGAAAAAAAAAATTGCCATAGGACAGTGGTTCTCAACCCAGGCTGCACATCAGAAAAATACCTACACTCAACGCCCCACCTCCAGGGATTCTGATTCCATTTGTCTGAGATGGAAAATATTCTGATATTTTAGATGTTTCCTAAAATTTCCAACATGCAAGTTTGAGAATTACTGCTCTAGGATCGTAATCTCTTATGCTTATGGGTGTCATTAATTAGTGAAAAAAGCTAGAGGGGAACTGTGATAAGCTGGGGAGCACCCCACCTGAAAAGGGACAGACAGTAGAACCTTTCTCAGCTCTTACTAAATGCAAAACTTGACCATTATTTGCGACTTTTAAGATACAGCTCCCACCTCATTTCTCAGTCAAATCTCAAGGCTACATAAATAAATATAAATATATGCACACACACGTGTGTGTGTATATATATATATCTGTGTGTCTGTGTGTACATACATACGTCTCCAGCCAAGGAGTATGAGCATACGTTTACCTTGCTTTTTCTCAACTCAGGACTTTTGTTCATATTCTACTCCTTAAATGGAATGCCGTCCTTCTTCCTCTCTGTTTAGCTAAATCATCACCATCCTCTAAGGGCCAACTCAAGCTTTCTCTGCCCTGACATTGGGAGCTGGTGATCGGAGGAGATGGTGTTTGGGGAGAGGGCATATCCCTGACATGTCCCCTCTTGTCTTATGTAAACCTCTCTCCTCAGGGCTCCATTATCTTGCCAACTTTTATGTGGTTAAACTTTTTGGTATTTTTGTTTTATAATTATACAACCAAACAGTTCAAAGAATGGAGATTTACTACATTAAGGAATCAATCATAAGATGTTAAGAATTTTTATATGATTTATTAGATAGAGATGAGAAACGAGAAGGCCTTAACATTTGAATTATTTAGATAGGCTAAAATTAAGAAGCACCAAGATTGAATAAGATATTAGTAGGTGAAGTGAATAAGAGGTGAAGACAAATAAAACAAGATACCTCAAAATCTGATTTAGCCTGAGAAAGGTGAGTCAGAAGTAGTATTTAAGTAAAATAACACTAAAAACAAGCCACATTCATTCCTTAACTGAAAATGTTTATGTACAAGGCATTCGTTTAAAAACTTTAGAATAATGTTGTCCTTTAAATGGAAGAATTTATATTTGTAAGTTAGCGTAAAGGCCATGTTAAATGAACTTGAACTATAGGACCAACTACAAGACAACCAAGAGATAAGCAGCTGAGCGTGCTAACCATTTGGAGTCCCTAGGTGGTGGAAACAGTTAACACGCTCAGCTGCTAACCGAAAGGTTGGAAGTTTCAATCCACCCAGGGGCATCTCTGAAAAAAGGTCTGACAATCTGCTTCCAAAAACTCAGCTGTTGAAAACCCTATGGAGCATAGTTCTACCCTGATACACCTGGAGTCACCATAAGTTAGAATCATCTCAATGGCACCTTTTTTTTTTTTAGTTTATCTTTTTTTTTTTTCTGTAACTCAATTAACTCAGGATTTTCTCAGTGAATTCCTGATAATTCAGTAAATTTTAGATTCTCTCCCCATTTCTTCCTTGAGTAACACTTAAGTTCTAAGCATGCATAAGTACATCAGCAGAAATGGCTGGTATCATTGGCATCCTCTGGAAAGAAAATCATTCTTCCTGGTACTTGGTGATCACCTCTCAGTGCTGATGTTCCTGCATTAAGATCATGCCAGAGTGCACTGCATGGGCCTTGCAGCACGATACAACACCACCTTAGGTTTGCTGGCCCTGTCAGGTAACTTCTTTATCTTATTCAGAGGCTTCAGAAAATTTAGTTGCGCTCCTATGCCACTTCTGTACCTCAGAAAATTCAGCAGGTTTTTTTACAGTGTTCCCAGACCCACAATATTGCCTAGATTGTTCCCAGGCCATGCTGGCCACAGGAGCACCTGCAAAGTTGCTGCCTCCTTGGGTTCTAGAGGAAAAGGCACAGGGCCAGGAAAAGCCACACTCCCGTCATACTGGTTCTCTGCCACCCCGTTTCCCCGTCTTCAGCCCTGGATGTGCACTCAAGAGTATCCGTATCCTCTTGATTGATTTTTTGGGGGGGATGGGGGAGGGGGTTGTGGATGGGGGTTATTAAGAAAAACCTACTTGGAATTATTCTGTAAAAGTATTGTTTCAACCTGAGCCTCATAATTTTTGGATAGAAGCCAGAATTAACTTTTTGTTTGCCTTCTCTTTGCATTTTTTTAATAAGTCTACCTTAGGGGCAGAGGATGTAGAATACCCTCACCCTCATTGCTGGGGGGGGTGGAGGAGGGATGGATATGCAAAGTAGAAAATACCGAGGGAAAAAACACATTAAACACATTGATTAATACTTCAGATTTCCTTCTACACGTGTATTGATATGGCTTCTTTTGAGCCCCCCATCTCAGAGACCGCCCATATAATTGCAGTACAACGTAAGTGAAAACCCAAAAGAAGCAACTAATTCTGTCTAGAGAAGTCAGGCAACACTTCACTGAGGAAGTGAGGTTCATTGAAAGTGGGATTCCATTAGGCACATTACTTCTCAGCTCCTGAGCCACATATGTTGCAAGAAAGAACACTGAAGTAAACTGCATGTGAACCTATATTCAGAGAGGAGGAAAAGACTAGAACTGGAAATACAGTGATTTTTTTTTTTTTCTTTCATGTTTCCATTTGCAACCCTAAAATAGAGAGGAGTAGCCAGGTATACATGATCCTTGATACTGGGGCTGCCCCTGGGCTAGAGTGAGATTGGTGGCAGCTTAGTATCCCCCAGGCATATCTGAGGTGGTAGAAAGCTCTTGTCATCCCTGGTGCCACAACCCGGGACTGCTCAACTGGAGGCCTTGGTAAAAGCTTAGCCTGTTGCAAACCTAATGCTTATTTTAACAGCCAATCTTGGGCAAAAGTGAAATGGGGAAGTTTTTCTATAGCAGTCACTGCCCTGTCGCCAGGTTATGGACTAGCTATCCCACTCCTAGTGTAAGCCTTTTGTTACCTGTTGCTCAGGTGCCCAGAACTTCCATTTGTTCAATTTGGCACTCAATTCTTACTCTCCCTATACATTCTTCATATTTCAGAATCGTCCTCTCTTGACCCTCCCTCTGTAACCATCCAAAATCACAATTTCTTAGAGATCTGTTTCATTACATTAACTCCAAAAGAATACAAGATACACACATGCACACACATATATTTTTAAATTAATTCACACTAAGGTATACATTCTTGGTAATAACTTGATGTTACTTCCTCAGGGGTATTTACATCTTCAAAGAGGTTGCTTGTTTACCTACTTTTCCAAAATAAAACAAAGTGAGTATTCATCTAACTATCCATCAATCAAATAATATTGAGGAGGTACTTACTGTGAACAAAGTACCTTGTTAAACTGTACTACTAAGACGTAGAAAAGACTCCAGCCTGAAGGAATTTGAGGCATTGTTAATAGTAGTACTTGAAATTTGAGGACAATTTGACTTTCCTTCTTCCCTCTAAAATTACAGCACAGAAAAGATAGCCTCTGTCCTGGACTAGAATTTAGACCCTTGAGAGTGGGGTTTTGTCTTTTAGTTAGTTGTGTTTGTATCCCAGTGCCTTGTACGAGGTCTGCCTGGCACACAGGTGCTCAGTTTTCCTTCAGTGAATGAATTCCTGACTTCAGACAAGGATATTCTTGTCCTGAGGCCAAAAACCTAAACTAAATAAGAGATTTTGTTGTTGTTCTGGATTTTTATACTTTAACTAATGCACTGTAAAAAATACAGATTAAGCGAACCCTAGAGCCTAACAACACCAACAGCAGAACCATACCACAAATGTTTGTTCTAGATCATTTTGAACACAAAGCTATTCTGCCTGGCATCCTTCCTAAAAGTAATTGTTATTGAAGTCAAAAAAAGGCGACCTTATAACTTCTTCTTGGTAGGTTTTATATTGAGAACCCAATTTACATATGAAAATGCTCAACTTATTACAATGTGTCCTATAAATGCATTAAAGATATTACTAGTAATTTCACTTTCTTTGATTTAAAAGGTTAAAATTGGACCTCATTTTAATACTTCTCAAATCTAAAATGTACTAATATATACACTAATTTTTAAGCTTAAATAACTCAAAAAGTATTAAAAGTATAGAAATATAAAGCAAAATTGGAATAAACATTGAAGAAACCCTTTTACACTAAAAAAAAAGGAAAATTAATTATTTAATTCTGTTCCTCAAATACACAGAACTTTCTACAATATGTGTAGGCTTTTTCCTAATGAAAATAACTTGTTATACCAAACCCATTGCCATCAAGTTGATTTCAACTCACAGCAACCTTATAGGACAGAGGAGAGCTGCCCCATAGGGTTTCTAAGGAGCAGCTAGTGCTGACCTTTTGGTTAGCAGCCAAGCTCTTAACACTACACCACCAGGGCATAAATGCATATATGCATAATATGGAATCTTTGAGGAAGTTCACATTTAGAAAATAGGATAGATTTCATTGGGGGGAACTATGCATTTCTGTGAAATTTGAGTCTAAAACAGAAGCAACACTTTTTTCAAAGGCTTACCTTTTTGAAAGGTTACTTTTATTTTAAGATGTTACATGGGAGATTCAAGTTGCAGTGCTATTCTAATCCATGACAATGAATGAATTATGTAGTCAGGGACAAAAATATTTCTCCTACATGGTCACTAAGTCAATGTACTTCTATAATCTTCCCAGGAAGGATGATTATCAAACAGCCTACTTCTTGCAAAAATGGCTTATCTGTCTGATCCCTTAGTTCAAACTTCATCCTCTGCTTCTCAAAATTGAACCAGATATAGGGATACATCACCATCCCATAAACCCATTTAATGTTTTACTAAAGGGGCATTTTTTGGCCTTGCACTCAAGGCATACCCATTATGTTGGAGAAGCACCTTCTCTGAGAATCCAAAGGGTATCCTGTGTCCATGTACGCCTGTACACCAGTTTGATCTACATTATTTTTGGTAGTTTTTTCACCTGTTGTGTAATTCAGAGTTTTTGATGGATTATTGTTGTGAAAGATGATGTTTGCACTTCTATTTCTAGTTCTCGTGGTTACCTTTGTATAATTTCCAAGAGGAGAAGGGAGGAGATGACAATTTACTCCCCTACTTTCAGACCAAAAGTTGTCATTATTACAGGGAGGTGATTTGATATGATGTTATAATAGCTATAAGAAGGAATGGTGAGCATCTGAACTATATCAGGAAGGAAAAGACGTATTTGGGTAATAATTAGGAGATGGTTCAGGGATTGATTATTGATGTAAAGACAAGGAGAGGTAAAAGATATTTCTCCAGATTTATGGCTTGGGTGACTGGGTTAATGGTGTCACTGGACGGGATTAGGGACATAATCCTGAGAAGAAAATTTTAGTTTATGAACGTGTGTGCTTTTATACATGAACACAAATTTCACTTGAAATCATATTTTTATTTCCATGTGGTAAATAATGATTGTCATTTATTGAGTGCTTCACTATGTTATTTGCATGTGTAACATTGTTGATTCTTTTGATGCCACTATCCGTAATTATTAAGATAAACGTTAAAAACTCAAAAATGGCACATTCATCTTACTATGAATAACTGATTATAAAGTATCTTGACCTTTAGTGTTTGACCCATGATGGTGGCTATTAAACTCACTAGATGATTCTTAAATTCCTAATAATATAAATGAAGAATTAAACAATAATGACCATGGTGATAATAACAGTATTAATGAAAACAACTGCTGCCACTGCCATCAAGTCAATTCCGACCCATAGCAACCCCACAGGACAGAGCAGAACTTCCCCACAGAGTTTCCAAGGCTTTCTTTACCGGAGTAGACAGCCCCATCTTCCTTCCGCAGAACAGCTGGTGGGTTCCAACCGCCGACCTTTGGGTTAGCTGCTGACCGCTTTAACCGCTGTGCCACCAGGGCTCCTCTGATAAGAACAACAGCCATTCTTTATTGTGTATTTCCTGTGTGCTAGGCACTGCAGATTGTTTCACATACATCATCTCACCTAATCCTGTCAACAGCTCTTTGAAGCAAGTGTTAACCAGATTGTTGCAGATGAGGGAATTAAATCTCAGACTGGTTTGGTAGTTTGCCATGGGTAACAGCTACTAAATGTCAGAACTAGGATAGATTTGAACCCTCTTTCCACTAGGCTCTCTTGTCCATATAAGTTATTTTACTTGCTGTTTATTCTGATAAAACTCATTACCTTTAAAATTATAGTCATAAATGAATTTATTATTATTGACTTTCAACTGCATCTTCTTTTCTTCCTTCGGGTTTACATATATATCTAAAGCTAGCTAATTTAGTGAAAGTGCTTTCTCACCAAATACACTATCTAATGTAGGTAACTGTTCTTCGTTATCCATTCTGTACCAGAAATAAATTGTTCTGATACCCAACAGGAAAAAGTATATTTCATTAATTAGGACTTTGGTTTATGAAGCTTCTCATTCTGGAGAACCTTTTCTTGACTGATAAAGTTAATTTATAACGTGATGTTATTACAATATTCAGAATCTCTTGTTTTTTTCCAAATGAATAATTAGTCTACCTTTAGACCCTTATGTGATTAGTTCTTAACTTTAAATAATAAGCAATGAAAGACTGGCATAACAAGGTTCTGGGCTGAACTTTTTTCTTTTATAATATCATGAAAGGGGCTAAGTAGAATAATACAGATTTATTCCATTTGTAAGAATGTATGAGAGGAGAGGAAGTACATAATACTGTTTATAAAATGAAAAATGCAATAAGGAGCCCTGGTGGCGCGGCGGTTAAAGTGATCAACTGCTAACCGAAAGGTCGGCAGTTCAAAACTACCATTGGCCCTGCAGGAGAAAGATGTGGCAGTCTGCTTCTGTAGAGATTTACAGCCTTGGAAGCCCCCTGGGGTCGCTATGAGTCAGAATCTACAGTGGATTCAGGTTTATAGAACAGACATTGCAGATTGTGTTCATTCTTTTCTACAGTCGCTGCCACGGCAATCTGGTACACTTAGCAGTTGTTGCTGAGTAAGGGAGACTGTCTCTTCTGTGAGATCTCTCTGTCAGCCAAAAAGCACAGCAGTCTCATTTGGGTCTACAAGTGAGGCATAATATATAAAATGGACAGGACTTTAGCTTTTTTTCCCCATTGGAGGGATTTCTTATTAATCACTCTATCCATTTCTATTTTAACATTTTTTTAATCAAAAGGAAGTTTTTGAGTGGGTTTTTCTCTTCAAATTAAGATTCTTTCCCATATGATTGAAGACCTTGTCATTTCTAGACATGACAAAATGTCCACAACTGAATATGATAACCTGTTATTAAGGATTGAAATCCATTTCAATGAAAGGCATCTAATTATTCCAGATCATGTTTAATTCTCCATTAAAGAAAAAAAACATGGTCCTTCATGTCATTTCACAGACCTACTCCACTGTAGTTTTAAAAATATAACCTTCTCTCTGCATCCATGACTGAACTATCATTCATTCATTCACTCATTCTACAGTCATCTTTTGAGTGCCTACCAACATCTGGAGTCAAAGGATTTCTCTAACATGGGCTTTCAGACTAATAATTACAAGTGGACAGCATAGAAATAAATATGATATAATGTAAAGAACACATTTATGAAATTATAAGTAGTATATGAATATAAGTGCAGGACTGATTCACAATGAGATAGAATTTCTTAGGGATGACTACACGTAAAATAAATTCAAAATCTGTTAAAGAGGCAATGGGCAAGGAGTGGCAGAGAAGAGGGGAAAGAGTGTTCTAGACACACGAATTGTAGGTACAAGAGAATGAAATAGGGAGAGGATGAGAACGAATATGAGTATCAGCACACATTTTCTGACATAGTAGGAGTAAACGTTCATGGAAGTACTTGAATGTGAACCTATAGTTACGTCAATAAAAATTTCAGTTTCAACTCCATAACTGATATAGTTAAGAGTTTGGATGAATCTCCAGAGAATTATGCTGGGTAAAAAAAACTAATCTCCAAAAAGCTAATCCCAAAACTATAGTTATTGTATACTTCAGAGATGAAATATCTAAGGACAATTTTTATGAAGAGGATAATTTTACAGTGTTTTGGAAGCTGAATTGGAACAAGGAGAGTCTGAAGCTCAGTGATGTTCTCCAGGTATGAAGTGATAACATTTGTACTATAACAATGAGTAGATCTTAAAGTCTACTCACCAAACTGTTGTTAGTAGTGGTTACATCTGAGGAGTGGGATTGGGAAGGGTAAAGGATGGGGCTTTCAGTTCTTTATTCATTTCTGAATTATTTGTATTTTATTACAATGGGGATGCATTTTTTTAATAATTGAAAATTTTATTGAAATAATTAGATTCACATGCAGTTGTAAGAAATAATACAGTGGATCCCATGTACCTTTTACCCAGTTCCCTCTAATGCCAGCCTCTTGCAGAACTGTAGTATAATATCACAACTAAGTGGTTGACATTGAGATAATCCACCAATCTTACTCAGGTTTCCCCAATTTTACCTGTATGCATTTGTATGTATATGTGTTTAGGGGGGTCCATCTGTGTGTATATTGAGTTCTATACAATTTTATGTCATGTGTAGGTCAGTGTATATACCACAGCAGTCAAGATATAGAACATTTCCATCACCACAAGGATCCCTAGTGTTGTCCTTTTATAACCACACCCACTTCCTTCTGACCCCTACATCCCTAACCCCAGACACCTACTATCTGCTCCTCATTTCTAAAATGTCGTTCAAAAATGTTATATAAAATGGAATCATATAGTAAGTAATCTTTTGGGATTAGCTTTTTGACTCAACATAATTGTCTAGAGGTTCGTCCAAGCTATTGCATATATCAAGAGTTCATTTCTTTTTATTGCTGAATGTATTCCATGACATGGATGTACCACAGTTTGTTTAACCATTCATCTGTTGAAGAGTTGCAGTGTTAGGCTATTGTCTTAGTCATCTAGTGCTGCCATAACAGAAATAACACAAGTGGATGGTTTTAACGAAGAGAAGTTTATTACCTTACAGTAAATTAGGCTAAAAGTCCAAATTCAGGGCGTCAGCTCCAGGGGAAGGCTTTTTTTCTCTCTCGGCCTTCTTCTCTTCAGTGTTCCCCCAGTCTAGGAGCTTCTCTGCGCATGAACCCCGGTCCAAAGGACGTGCTCTGCTCCTGGCACTGCTTTCTTGATGGTATGAGGTCCCCCTGTCTCACTGCTCACTTCTGTCTTTTATATCTCAAGAGATTGCCTCAGGACACAATCCAGTCTTGTAGATCAGGTCCTGCCTTACTAACACAACTGCCACCCATCCTCCCTCATTAACATCATAGAGGCAGGTTTATAACATACAGGAAAATCACACAGTACCAGGAATCATGGCCTAGCCAAATTGATACACACATTTTTTGGGGGACATAATTCAAACCATGACAGCTATTAAGGATCAAACTACTAAGAACATTTGTGTACAAGTTTTTGTATGAACACAAGTCTTCATTTATCTGGAATAAATGTCTATTTAGGTTTCAGGAGTACAGTTGCTAGGTTGTATGGTAGTTGCATGATTAGTTTCTTTAAAAACTGCTGAACTGTTTTCCAGGGTGACTGTACCATTTTTTACTCCTGTCATCAGTGTATGAGTGATCCAGTTTCTTCACATCCTCACCAGCATTTAGTGCTGTCACTTTTTTTTTTTAATTTTAGCCATTCTGATAGGTGTATAGTGATATCTCATTGTGCTTTTAATTTGCATTTTTCTGATGGCCAATAATGTTGCTTCTTTATCCTTGCTGATTTTTTTGTCTAATGGATCAACCAGTTGCTGAGAGGGGGATTGTACAGTCCCTAAATACAATTGTGGATTTATCTGTTTCTCCTTTCAACTCTGTCAGATTTTTCTTCGTGCATTTTGGTGCTCTATTGCTTGATACACACACATTTAGGATCGTTATGTCAATACTTTTATGTATTTTTTCTTTGCTCTGAAGTTTGCTTTATCAGATATTAATATAGCCAATCCTGCTTTTTTTTTTAATTAATATTTGCATGTTATATCTTTTTTCCATCCTTTTACTTTCAACCTACCTATGTCATTGAATTTGAAGTGAGTTTCTGGTAAACAGCATATAGTTGGGTCATTTTGTTTTGTTTTATTTTGTTTTTCTTTTTGTTTATCCACTCTGCCAATCTCTGTCTTTTCATTGACCTACTCAGACCATTTACATTTAAGACAGTTACTGAAGTATTAGAGCTTAAGTCTGCCAGTTTATTATTTGCTGACTCATTCCTCTGCTGCTTTTTTCTTCCCTTCTCTGGGTTACTTGAACATGTTTTTTAGTTCCATCTTAAACATTTTTTATAATTCAGAGTGTTTCTCAGTATAGTTTTTATAGTGGCTGCTCTGAGCAATACAATATACATATGTGACTTACCACAGTCTAGAAATGTGGAAATCTTACTTCCATTTAGGTCCCTTCATCTTCCTCACTTTTTAAATATCATTGTCTTGAGTATCAAATGGTGTTATAATTTTTATATCAGTCATCCAATATGATTTTTAGAACTCATGAGGACAGTCTATTGTATATACCCATATTTCTGCTCTTTCTTTTGTTCCTGCTTCCTTCCTGATGTTCCCAGCTTCTTTCTTTTATCATGTCCTTTCTGTTTGAAGAAGGTCCTTTAGTCTCTAAGCATAGGTCTGCTAGTGACCCATTCTTTTAGTCTTCCTTCGTTTGATGAAGTATTTGTTCCCTTTTTATTTCTGAAGGATAGTTTCACTGGACATAGAATTAACAGTCTTTTCTTTCAGCACTTGAAAAATGTGCCACTTGTTTCTGGCTTCTATGGCTTCAGACAGATGAGAAATCCACTGTTGTTTAAATTAGCCTTCCCCTATGGGTATTGTGCCCTTTCTGTCTGGTTGCTTTCAGGATTTTTTCTTTGTCTTTAGTGTTTAGAAGTTTAATTATGATGTGTCTTGACATGGATTTCTTTGGGTTTATACAAATTGGGGTCCACTCAACATCTTGAATCTGTTTATTTGTCTTTTGCCAAATCTGAGAAGTTTTCAGTCATTATTTCTTTGAATACTCTTTCAGCTCCACTCTCTTTCTCCTCTGCTTCTGGGACTTTAATGATACAAATGTTGGATCTTCTGTTAGTGTCCCATGGGTCCCTGAGGTTCTGTTTTGGTTTGTTTGTTTGGCTGTCTGCTTTCTAGTGTTCACATTGAGTAAATTCTCTTGATCTCTTCTCAAGCTCTCTGATTCTATCCTCTGTTATCCACACTCTACTACTGAGCCTATCCAACAAGTTTTTGTTTCTGTTTCTCCCCCCTCCCCCAATTATTATCATTTTTATCTATATAGCTGCTGAGATTTAGCACTTTAAAACCTGGCTGTAAACTTTCTGGCAATCAGGGTAAAGCAAGAAATAGGAATCATATGTCTTCATATCTCAGATCTAGAAAATCAACAATTTTCAGGAATGTCAGAGTGTTTTCTAGACTAGACCCTGGGAGAAGTTTCTAACTTGAAGAGGTGGACTATAGGAGTAGCTGTAGGAATACTAGCAAGTACTTTTGAATGTATTTCCTACGTGTTTCTTAAAGGAAAATAATGTCATAATCCAAAAATAAACCTAAACAATTAGTTTGAATTTACAGCCCTAGTTACCACATTCTACAAGGATGACCTTATTACAGAGGGAAATGGAAAGACTTAGTAATGAATTGGGAAGAGGAAAGAGTTTATTTCCATAGATCCTCCCAGGTCTGAGAGAAAGTAATTACATACCTTACAATGGTTTAAAATTATGTGGAACGGTGGCTGCGGCTAAAGTAACATCCCAGGGGTGGAGAAGACCCAATTAATCTCAATCAAGACATTTCATGGCCTACCAGTTCTTGGACGTATCAGTGTCTTTGGGCTTTCTGGCCAGAGTTGGTGTAGAGAACGAGGGCTCATTGGCAAGTTAGACAGCTGAATGCAAATATAATACAAATACTGTACTGTATACACTATACAGGGAGAGTGAAAGTCATTGTTGAAGAGAAACAACCTAGAGGGTATAAGCTTTTAGCAGTTAGGCGATTTAGAAAGAAATCATGTTGTGAGACCTAGTAGGAAAAATGATTCACTGAATATGGTTTTCACTGGGTGGCCTTCAGGATGGAATGAGTGGAAAGTTTAAGTAGGGAGAAGGTCATTAGATTATAGTCTTAATACTCTATTTGGAAACCAAGCAAGGATACATTCTAAGAAAGCAGAATATGATCAGCAGTGTCCAAAGTTGGAGAAAACATAAGAAGCATGAGAATAAGTGGGGTCCAGGACAGGAATTGGTGTTGCGTCTCCATCCAAGAGGATAAGATGCCCAAAGTCGTAGGGAAAATGCAGGAGGTAAGGAGAGAGGCACATAGCTAGTGTTCTAAGATGAAATAAGCTATAAAAAGTCACCTAGAAATAGGTCATTATTAGAAAGTGTTCTCGGGTAAAAGGAGTAACATGAAGATGCCAAAGACATAAATGAAGAAATTATGATGTAGGAATAAGATCACAGGCTTTAGAAAGGAAATGAAATGTGAGAACACAGATCTCCCAAAAGGAATCAAGGTTAGTAGTTCTAGAGCCTAATAGACTTTGAATTTTGAAAAGCAGATATCTCTCCCTCTGCTATCAAAACGAAAGATGAGAATGTGAATGTGCAGATGGCATGAAACACTGATGTGCATAAATTACAATTTTATTTTTCTATAACTTGATTTCAGTGTAAGGGCCCTTTTCAGTGTGGTGATAGAAATCTCAGGCAGTTCAGGATTCCCTGTCTTCCATTTCCCTGGTCCCTGTTTCTCATAGGCCACTGCTGAGGGATCCCTTGCTTCTGTCTGTCTGCCAGCAGCTCTCTGCTTCTCCCCTGACATTAACAGACACCACACTTCCACAGCTATGCCTACCACAACTCAGGACCCTCTCAAGTCCGTCCTCAATTCTGTCTGCCTGGATACATGCAGTCAGACGTTGATTCTCTGGAGTTGTGCTGCTTCCTCAGGCTTCTAATCCAGGAAGCATATACGTGGTCTCTGGCACTCGCAGAGTTCTGTTCGCCTCAATTTCCCTCCATTAGAGCCTCATGTTCCTAGAGGTGGAGTAGAAACATGGGATGAGAGGGTGCATACTGCATTCTCTGATCACATTTTACTGAAATACTTGTACCTGTCTGAAGTCCTCACCATTTGTACAAGGATTTTAGCTTCTGTAAACAACCAAGAAGGGGATGGTGGGGGGCTGGGGGCAGTGAATGTAAAAACACCCTGAAGCACTGAACATAAAACAGCTTAGCATCTTGAATATGTTGTGGGGAGTGGGAGCAAGGGAATAAATTTGTTAAAATTTCTGAAGTGTTAAAATACCACCCATACAAAAGATGAAGAGAATGAGAGTTTATTGTGCACTTGCAGAATGCTAGATATTTCTTCAACCCTCACAACAGACTTTTTAAATGTAGGTATTATTATTATCCCCATTTCAAGGATGAAGAAACTGAGGCTTTAAGAGATTATATAGCATGCCTATGGCGATACTTCTGGTCAGTAGCCAAGCCACTTCTCTTTTAAGGGTACCTTTCACTGAGCCTCTAAAAGCAAAGGTAAAGGGCAGAATGCCTTTGAACAACATTCAAAGGAAGCCCCAGTAGATCGTTTTGGTCTTGTTCAACTATAAATAAATGATGGTGGGTAGAGTTTGTAGAATTAGAGAAAGAAAGTAATTGGTAGTAGCCAAGAGAGAAATAGATCGAGAGCTAGCAAGCACAAGTAGTTGAGGAGTTGGTGGCCAATAAGACTACTGAATTACATCCCAAGCACCATTTGAGAAGCTTAAGTAGCACATGTGGAAGAGAACCAGAACTGATCATTGATATGCCAAGTGTAGAGACAGGAGTAAAGAGTTTACGGACCTAGAAAAGATAGTAGCAAAGTAAGAGGCTATGAGAAATAACACAGGGTGATAAATAGAAGCCTTATGTTTTTGAATAACGAACACATCAGTGAATTTGGAAGTAAAGTGGTGTCCCATAAAGAGGATGTAAAGATGAAGGTTAGCAGGATATCAGGAAGGTGAGGAAGTTTGAAACCATGGTATTGGAGAGTTCATAATTCCATATTACTTCCTCCTATTCTTGTTGCAGAGCCCTGATGGCACAGTGGTTAAGAGCTCAGCTGCTAACCAAAAGGTCAGCAGTTCAAATCCACCAGCCACTCCTTGGAGACCCTATGAGGCAGTTCTACCCTGTCGTATAGGGTCGCTATGAGTTGGAATCAACTTGACGGCAATGGATTTGGTTTTGTTTTTTCATTCTTGCTGCAATCTCTTAACCCCATGAGTTTGAACTTCAAGTACCAAAAAGCTGAAGAATGTTCATAGCTAAGTGATCTGGAAATGAAACCATGGACTGAAAGTACCAACTCTCCTTTTTCTCTCATTAAATTTAAGAAGGAAGCAACAAAAAGTAAAAGACTATATAGAAAAAATATAGGTTTGGAGTGATGAGACATGGTTTCAAATGCAGACTCAGTCTCTATCTGTGTGATCTTAAGTAGGTTACTTAATTTCTCTGGGCTATAATTTCCCAAGATGAATGAATAATTATATTTGTATGGCCATTTGGTTGAGAGTCTTAAATAAGATTATGATCTGATGCCTAGCATGAGATCCACAATATAGCAGGAATTTCTAAAGTAACATTTATCAAGCTCCTGATGTGTTCATTTATTGTACAGATATTTATAGAGCATCTAATTTTGTGCTACAGATAATATATTAGTCAGTATGGGTCATATAAGGAACACTGATGGCACAGTGGTTAAAGCACACGACTGCTAATCAAAAGGTCACAATTCAAACCCACCAGCCACACCACGGGAGAAAGATGTGGCAGTCTGCTTCCATGAAGATTACAGCCTTGGAAACCCTATGATTCAGTTTTACTCTGTACTGTAGGGTCACTATGAGTCAGAATCAACTTGACAGCATTGGGTTTTTTTGGTATAAGTCATATAATGCTGAAGTAAGGAAGACACCACCCCCACCCCCACTCTTAGTTGCTTACACACAACAAAAGATTATTTCTCTCAGAATCTGCCGCATGTCTAGGTGGCTTTTCAGGGCAACTGTCCTGTATTGTACAATCCAGATTGTTTCAATCTTTTAACCTGACCATCTTAACACAAGACCTCTGCAAAGGCACTGCAGCAGAGAAAAAGCTGTCTAGAACTGCTCTCAGGTACTTCTACCTGAAAGTGACACACATCAATCAGCTTGTAACCCATTGGCCAGAACTAGTCCTGTAGCCCTACCCTACTGCAAGGGGATGAACAGGTAGTCTTCTGTGTGCCCAAAAGGAGAGAAGAATATGATATTGGTAAACACAAATAATGTCTACCACTACTCAGCTAGGCACTGAGTATTAGTAGTGAGCAAAACAATCATCATTTCTCCTATCCCCATGAAACTCTCGATCCAGAGGGGCATGCTGCTGGGCAAGCTATACCATCCATTAAGATCCAGGTTTCTGACTAAGCAAGGCAAGGAACTAGATTAAAGATATTGCATTCAATATGTATAAAGTTATGTTGGAAAATAAGAAAGGGGAACAGTTTAGTATAAGTGACAAGTATGGAGAACTTAGAAATCCTCAATAAATATTTACTGAATGAATGTTAAGTGAGGAATAAGAAGAAATTTAGCTCTAAGAAACTAAACGGGAAAGGCAACAGAGACAGAACAGATATATGAAGAAAAAACACATGGAAACAGTTTATGCTTTTCAAATGTTCTGAATAATATTTGGGAATAAAAGCTGTTCTTGCTGTATCTACTGCTTCCAGTAAGCCTGAAATATGTCTGTGCTGGTCTCTTTTGCCATAGTGGGGGTGCGGAGGAAGGAGTTTCTAGCCAGACTGTTTCATTCTTACCTAGTCAAAAGTGTGGAAATTGTTGGGAATCTTGGACCCTGACTCATCTTCTAGAATGTTTTGCGATGAATCAAATTTGCTGGATTGGCAGCTGTCAAATGTGGACAGGACGTAGGAAATGAGGAATTATGCTGCCATAAATACTGAAAATGTTACAGACTTAAGTAAAAATCCTATATTGTTGTTGCTAAGTGCCATTGAGTCGGTTACAACTCATAGGAAGCCTATGTACAATAGAACAAAATACTCCTCTGCCATCCTCTCCGCTCCTCTGCGATCCTCAAAATTGTTGCTGTGTTTGACCCCATTGTTGCAGCCACTGTGTCAGTTCATCTCATTGCAGGTCTTTCTCTTTTTCACTGATCCTTTACTTTACCAAGCATGATGTCCTTCTCCAGGCACTGGCCCTTCCTAACAACATTTCCAAAGTATGTGAGACTAAGTCTTGCCATCTTTCCTTCTAAGGAGCATTCTAGCTGTACTTCTTCCAGGACAGATTTGTTCGTTCTTCTGGCAGTCCATAGTATATTCAGTATTCTTCGCCAACACCATAATTCAAAGGTGTCAGTTCTCCTTTGGTCT
>NW_004443969.1:19409654-19426104 GCF_000243295.1 Trichechus manatus latirostris | reverse complement strand
AACTTACACGAGTTGACATTGTTTCAGGCTAATGCATCTTTCCCAACAGTACTTTGTCCAAAATAAAGTTTAACTGAGAAGGTGCCTGGTATTATGGGAGACTTTATAAGAACTTTAGTATAAAATGCCTCTTTTTCTCAGGGATAATTTTGGGGAAGTAAAATATCACCTTATTTTTGTCAATATATTATGGTTTAAACAAAAGGAGAGAGGATTCACACAAAATCTCCTTTGTGTTCTTATGCAAAGTGACCATTGAATATGAAAGCTTTTGTCCACCAATAAGAAATGTCTAAAGAATACAGTAGGATTGTAGTGCATTTATCTTGTATAGAAACTCTGAAAATATATGTTCATAAAGCCTACTGTTTTCAAAATACTTGCACTAGAATCTTTTAAGAACTACATCCCCTATCCTGTCAAACCTCCTCCCAACTCCAAGCCACACCTACTTTTACTTTAATACAAAAAAAATTGGGGAGGAAATATTTTGAATAGATATTTTCTTGGGGATCCACAGTCAAAATTTTTAGAACTCAAAATGAAAAATTTAGAGAACAGAGTCCGTATGAGTTGGAATCAACTTGACAGCAACAGGTTTATGGTTTATGGTTTTTTTAAGAGATTAGATTCCCCTATAGTGTTACTCCTCTTCAAGATATGTTATATTGTTGCCATTCTTTTCATCTAAGTATTTCCAAGAGAATGAGACTATAAAGACGACATTCTACATCCTACTTTGGTGACGAACGTCTGGGATCTTAAAAGCTTACAAGCGGCCATTTAAGATACAACTATTGGTCTCTTTCCATTCGGAGCAAAGGAGAGTGAAGAAAACCAAAGACTCAAGGAAACAATTAGTCCAAAGGACTAACGGACCACAGGAACCACCACCTCCACTAGCCTGAGACCAGAAGAACTAGATGATGCCTGGCTACCACTACTGACCACTCTGACCAGGATCACAATAGAAGGTCCCAGTTAGAGTGGGAAAAAAATGTAGAACAAAATTTAAATTCATAAAAAAGATGAGATTTACTGGTCTGAGAGAAACTGGAGGAACCCCCAAGACTATAGCCCTTAGACACCCTTCTAATTTGAGACTGAAGCCATTCCCAGAGATCACCTTTCAGCGAAATAATAAACATGCGTATAAAATAAACAATAACACCCATGACAAAAGTGCTGCTTAGAACAGTCATCTCTGAGACCAAAAGGGCAATGTCTGCCCGAAAGAAAAGATGAGAAGCAGAAGGAGCTGGACAATGGAAATGGGGAACTCAGGAGGGTAATAGGAAGAATGCTGACTCACTGCGGGGATTGAAACCAATGACAGGGAACAATGTGCACACACTCTTGAATGAGAAATTAATTTGTTCTTAAACTTTCACCTATAGCACAATAAATTTTTTAAAAAATCAGTCTAAAAGAACAGTTTACAGATTAGGTGGTGGTTATTTCATTGATAGGATTGAAGATAGCATATGGTGTATTCTTTACTTTGAAAATGTTTTGAGTCTTTGTTCTTGCCCACAGCAGTAGTATATATGAGAACTATCCAAAAACTTGCCAGTGGTACATGTATGTAATACATATTAAAAAGCAATGAAGATTTTGCCTTCTTTGTTATTTGAAATAAATCAAACTGAGAGATAGCTTAAAATAAATTATAGAACTCTAATTCTGTAAGATCTTACAATTTCATAAGATTATAAATGCAATTTTAAAATGTTAATTAGAAGATGCATTTGTTTTAATTCTTGTTACTGAAAATATTGACGGAATTGTGAATTAACACATTTAGGGTTGCAGATGCCATTTTTCATGAGATTTCCTGAATGATGTAATTTTCATATTTCATATAGCAGTTTGATCAATTTACAGATTTATTTTACATAATTAGTTGGTAAATGAGAAATTCAGTTCAATATAACTATTTTTCTGTAATATAAAAAAGTTAAAATTCTGAATTATAAATAAAAAAACAAATATTTTGAAGACATCTGGTCCACATCTGCTTGAAATAAGATAATTTAAAACAGTGTAATGAAATGCAAGAAATACTGAAATATTCACACCTTACAATGTAAAAAATAACTCATTCCATTTTAATGTGGTTTATTAAATTAGATAATTTTTTTTAATTTTAGTGTTCTTTAGCCTCTCATTCTGTGATTACAAAGAAGACTGACAAGCTAAACAAAAAATAATCCATTCTTTTCAAAGCTTTACTGAATGAAAGAATTATCTTTATTATTATTATTTCATGTGTTGAATAACCTCCACTCCTAAGTTAATAGTCAGCAGACATAGACTCAGGTCTGCCCCCTTTTAATGTATTTATAGTTCTCCATTCATCTATTTTAAATGAGAGATTAGTAAGAGGGTGTGTAATCTCACTCCCTAAATTGTAAGTTCCTTGTGGCCACAAAGGGGCTCAATAAATGTGAGAGGGAGGTATTCAGACCCATGGAAATGAAGAGCATCTTTAGTACATTATCATGATCAGTAGAGAGTGAACCTTTGAAGATTGGTCCTTTTTCTTTTTTAAAAACCTGCATTAAGTGGAAACTTAACCTAAAGGAGAAAGGAAAATGCACTGCACGTTCTGTAATCTGACCTTAAAATGTGAAAACAAGTTAGAGTTCTCCTTTAATAAATGGCTGCAGAGCCTTAAAACTTCAGTAGGCCTGGGTTTTGATCACGAGAGAGAAGTGCGTAGACATGAAGCCACTCAATGCTGGTGCGGGTTATAGGGAGAAAGCTCTGCTGGGCTGCCAGAAGCTCCTCCAGCCAGCACTAAAACCAAAAAAAAAATCAAATCTGTTGCCGTCGAGTCGATTCCAGCTCATAGCAACCCTATAGGACAGAATAGAACTGCCCCATAGGGTTTCCAGGGAGCAGCTGGTGGATTCGAACTGCCAACCATTTGGTTGGCAGCCATAGCACTTAAGCACTACGCCATCAGGGTCCCTTAATTTGATACTGTGAGAATCAAAAACTTTTTCTAATACATGCCCTGAGGTAACAGAAGTTATATTTTGTGTGTTTATTTCTAGGGAGCATGATAAAGATCCAGAGAGTTTTTTTAAGGTATTAATGCGTCTAAAGGAGCTAGGACTCAAATTCCACGTCTCTGTCCTTGGAGAAACCTTCACAGATGTCCCAGGTATCTCTTTTGAACTTTTTAATGTATATTCTTATAGATGACATAAGCTCTACAACTTAAGTATTAATTTCCGTGTTTCCCTTTGTTAGAATAATCAAGATGAACACTGTTAACCAAAAGATTATACGATGGTATTAAAGCCTGATTCAATTAAAAAAGTACTTAAGTAAGCATTCTTTGATTTGAGAACGTGAAGTCATTGCTTTTATCAAATATAGTTTATACAGTGTATCTTGATGTAAATAAAATATATTGCTTTAGGCATCTTAACACTTTAGGAAAGTGGGATTTGTACTTGGATATACAACCTCTCACCTGTGGGGTCACTGGCTTGAATACTGCTCACATTGGTAATGACTGAAATACATTACCATCTGTTAGGTGGCCCATGTAAAACATTTTGGCATCTAACTTGTAATATGGAGTGGACCACAGTCTATACCATAGTTGTCGTTGGTCCATGCCTTTTGTATTGACCTTTAGAAAACAGACAAAAATTTGATGCTAGTAGCAGCAGAGCCTCCCATCTTTGTTTTTAAATGAGCCTTTCAGGGCCATTTCCTTCACTGCATCCTTACTGGTTATGTTTGCATCAGTAAAATGAGCATTCTGATGCTTTTCATAAGCACTGGAAGCACTCACTTGTCTTTGCCAAGAAATTTGGAAGACAGCTACCTAGCCAACCAACTGGAAGAGATCTATATTTGTGCCCATTCCGAAGAAAGGTGATCCAACAGAATGTGGAAATTTATCAAACAGTATCATTAATATTAATATTTTACCTGCAAATAAAATTTTGCTGAAGATCATTCAAAAGTGATTGCAGTAGTACATCGGCAGGGAACTGCCAGAAATTCAAGCCAGATTCAGAAGAGGATGTGGAATGAGGGATATCATTGCTGATGTCAGATGGCTCTTGGCTGAAAGCAGAGACTACCAGAAAGATGTTTACCTGTGTTTTATTGACTATGCAAAGGCATTCAACTGTATGAATCATAAAAAATTATGGAGAACATTGCGAAGAATGGGAATTCCAGAACACTTAATTGTGCTCATGTGGAACCTGTGCATAGCTCAGGAGACAGTTGTTCAAAGAGAACAAGGGAATACTGCCTGGTTTAAAATCAGGAAAGGTGTGCATCAGGCTTGTATCCTTTCACCATACTTATTCAATCTGTAGACTGAGCAAATGATCCGAGAAGCTGGACTACATAAAGAAGAATGCAGCATCAGGATTGGAGGAAGACTCATTAACAACCTGTGATATGCAACCTTGCTTGCTGAAAGTGAAGAAGACTTGAAGCATTTACTGATGAAGATCAAAGACTACAGCCTTCAGTATGGATTACACATCAACATAAAGAAAACAAAACCCCCACAACTGGACCAATAAACAACATCATGATAAACAGAGAAAAATTGAAGTTGTCAAGGATTTCATTTTACTTGGATCCCAATCAGTGCCCATGAAAGCAGCAGTCAAGAAATCAGACAATGTATTGTGTTTGGCAAAGATGTCACCTTGAGGACTAAGGTGCACCTGACCCAAGTCATGGTATTTTCAATCACTTCATATGCATGGGAAAGCTGAACAGTAAATAAGGAAGACCGAAGAATAATTGATGCTTTTGAATTATGGCATTGGCAAAGAATATAGAATATCTGTTTTGGGAGAAGTACAGCCAGAATTCTACTTAGAAGCAGAAATGGTGAGCCTTCATCTCACATACTTCAGACATATTATCAGGAGGGACCAGTCCCTGGAAAAGGACATCATGCTTGGTAAAGTAGAGGGTCAGTGAAAAAGAGGAAGCCCCTCAACAAGATGGATTGACCTAGTGGCTGCAACAATGTGCTTAAACATAGCAACGATTATGAGGATGGCACAGGACCGGGCAGTGTTTTGTTCTGTTGTACATAGGATCGCTGTAAGTTGGAACTGACTCTTCGGCACCTAACAACATCAACAGCTTTTTAAGCTCTGTGTGTTCAGCATTTGTTGAAAATTCTAAATATTTAGACAACAGAAATGCCCTCTGTCTTCATTCATTATGACTCCTATGGACCACCTAAAGTTTACCCTCACTTAACAAGTACTTATTGATTCTAGTACGGAGCAACTATACCCAGTCTCTACTTCAATAGGCTCATCTTCTGTCCTCTGCAGTTTACCAATGCCAACCTTTTTCTCTTCCTCTAGGGTACCAGGCGTTTTCTTTTTTTTTCAAATCTTTGGTCATTTGCCTGTTTATTTCTGCTTTATACTTTAGATCTCAGCTGAGGGACATTTTCTTTCAATATGAAGCTTCACTATGCTTTTTCTTCATGGTGCTTACCACAGTTTCTAATTATGTAATTTTGTGTGTGAATTTTTTTTACCCCCTCTCTCCCCAAACACATAACACTAAAATGTAGGTGCTATAAGATCTGTCATGTTCATTGCTGAACCCCAAAGCCTGGCACAATGCTGGAGCTCAGTGAATATTTGCTGGATAAATGAGTAAAATAGAGTAAACTCTCTGCCTTCAAGGAATTTATACTTCTGTTGAGAAGGGAACAGTTGTATATAAGCACTGGAAACAAAGTAAAACACAAGATAATATAATGATATGTTGATATTTGCAGTTAACTGCAAACCTTTAGGTTGGCAGTTTGAACCTACCCAGCAGTACCACAGAAGAAAAGCCCTGGCAATCTGCTTCCATTAAGATCACAGCCAAGAAAACCCTATGGAGCAGTTCTACTCTGTAACACATAGGGTCGCCATGAATCAGAACCCACTCAACAGCATCCAACAACAATGACTTATACATGAGGCTTAGAATAGAGTACTAATGGAAGAGCTAGTACTTGAGTAGCCAAAGCTATCTGAATAATCAGAAAAGAATAGGATAATCCAAAAAGAGAAACCACATGGGCAAATGGCTATAGAAGTAAACATTTTAAATATTGTATAAATGAGGAAATAATTGCATTGACTACTGCTGTGAAGTCCCTAATCTAAATGGAATAGGGGATTTTACATGCAGACCTTAGTAAGTAGGTAATATATTTGGGTAGGTAGGATAGGGCCAAAGTATCCAGGATCTTGATAACCAAAATAGATTAGGTAATGGTAAGAAATAGGGATCCTAAATCTTGAACAGGGAAGATACATGATGAAACTTGTATTATAGGAAGCTTCTTGCAATGATATTTAGTCAGAATCACAGTGAGGCTCTACAGTGGTGATCCAAGTATGATTTTTGTGAGGTGATGGTAGAGAGGTTAGTGGAAGGGCTATATGAGAGAGATTCTCAAGGAAAACGCAGAAAGAATTTGGTAGACGGATGACTGTGGAGAAAGAATTCAGCTCTTGTAAAGCCAGTGAGTTCAGTTTTGTTTGTGCCAGCTTTAAGGTATTTGTGGATGCACGGAGAAAAGTGGTTCGAGGAAATCCCTAAGCAGAAGGCTTCTTAGCCCATTTTGCCATTGTGTAATTTTAGGCCACTATGCTGAGTCGGAACCGACTTGACAGCAATGATTTAGTTTGGTTTATTTCAGAAAAAGACTAGGTTTTCACTCAAAGGGCCACATGCTTGGGATCATAGCTCTCTCTTCCCACACTGAACTGTTTAGAGCAGTATGGAGGGTTGAAAATAGAGTGTAGAAAATTAGGTCTCAAGTACCTCATGCTCAGTAATTACAGGTCCAGTCTCTTTGCCCACTTTGGCTCTAATTCAACACATACTTACTGAGCGCTACGGGAAGGGGATTCTGTGGTGTACAGGATTCAGTCTGTCCTCAGGGAGCTAGGTCTCTGGGAGACACTTATATACCATTAACAGATACATAGTATGCTGTGAAATAATTATAGAATGCTGTGGAAGCCCACAGGAAGGGGTTTCAGATTGCCTATGTACATGCTTCCATTGCTCCCTCCCCCAGTTAAGACTCCTTTCTGCCTCAGCCTCTGGTCCATCCTTATCATTTCAAATGTGAATTAACTCTCTTTACAGCTATAACACTTTACCTTGTACATAAAAAAACCAAACCTACTGCCATCAAGTCAATTCCAACTCATAGTGACCCTATAGGACTGAGTAGAACTGCCCCATAGAGTTTCCAAGGAGTGCCTGATGGATTGGAACTGCTGACCTTTTGGTTAGCAGCCATAGCTCTTAACCAGTACTCCACCAAGGTGTCCCAGCTTGTACATAGGAGGGGCCCAATTTGTTGAATGGATGAATGAGCTTGGGAGCTTTTCAGGTTGTACCCTTAGAAGGCCACTTGGCTAGTTTTGCTCCAAAGACTTCCTAACAGGGCATTATATGTAACTCTAGCCATTGTTACCACCCCTCTGGTTTATTTAACACTTATATAGTACCTACTCTGTTCTAGGCATTGCCCTAAGCCCTTTATAAATATTAACTGTAACTCTTCATAACACACCTGTGTAGAGTTATTGTTTCCATTTCTTCCAGGTGGACAAACTGAGGCACAGAGAAATTAAGTAACTTACTCAAGGTCACACAGCTAGGTAGTACTTTTAACCACAGTGCTGTGCTGCTTTCCATGTTCTTCTTGCTTTCTGTGCCAACTGTTTCTCTAAGTTTAAACATTAATTTATCCCCAGGTCCTCATCTAGTACTCCTAATCTCTTATCTTGGTGCTCCTCAAAAAGTTATCTAGTAGGCATAACTTTCTTTGCTTGTTGTCTCTTCTTGGTGCTTGTAATAACATATCTAAAACTCAAATCATAAAACCAAATTATTCACTGTGTACTACCAGACAGAAGACTTACTCTCAGTACTGTTAACATTTGTGGGAAAGTGGTTTTCATGTAAATAATTGCAATAATTGTTATTATTATGCTATTAGTAACTACCATTTATTGAGACCCTGGTCCTTTACGAGATGCTTTCAATGTAATGCTCGTGATAATCCCAGTGCGGTTGGTAATTATTATCCCATTTTATAGGTAGGAAAACTGAGACTCCAAACATTTAAGTCACTTTGATTACATAGCTTGTAAGTTAAGCTTTTACATAAGAGCCTAAACCAAAAAACCAAACCCATTGCTGTTGAGCAGCCTATAGGGTTGCTGTGAGTCGAAATCGACTCGACAGCAACAGGTTTCATAAGAGCCTAGATGTATCGAAATCCCAGGAAAGGTATAGTATATGACAACAGGACCACTACCCTTTCTCCAACGTCATTCTCTTTCCCTCTCTGCAGAGCTCTTAGGAGAAACTAGCAGATCGCTGAGCAGTCTCCACTAAATCTCTTCTGAAAATTTTAAAGCTGTAATACAGAAGCTTTGTAGACTCTCTATTGTTATTTTCATGTAAAAATTATGTCAGAGATTATTCAATACTTTTTTAAAAAATGTGGTGGACTTCTGATTTCCCATTATAGTTTATAGGTGACACATCTAGAACAGTTAGTGACCTTCCCAAGGTCTCACAGCTGAGTGCACCGGGAGAGCTGGGCAGTAGGTGGTGGCGAGGCCAGGAGGAGACTCTGAGAGTCAGTCTCCTCATCCCTGCTCACTTATGTATTTGTCCAATAAATGTTGTTAAATATATACTTTGTTCCAAGCACTATGCCAGGCATTAAGGACAAAGCAATGAATAAAGCAGACATGTTCTGTGATACTTTGGAACTTGTAGTCCCACTTCGGTGCTTTGTTCATCACTTAAAAACATTAGAACTGATACTTCTTAAGCACTTAGAATGTGCCAGGTACTGTTTTAAGCTCTTTATGCATGCTTTATTTAATCTTTATTACGCTATGAATTAGGCACTATTGTAATCCCATTTTATAGCTCAGAAAAGTAAGGCACAGAGGTTAAGTCACTTGCCTGAAATCACTCAGCTAATCAATTATGAAGCCACAATTCAAACTTTGTCAGTCCACTTCCAGGACTGACCTGCTCAACCCATGCTCTGTGTGGAAATCCACAAAATCATCCCAGATTTACAGGTAAGGAAGCAGAAATTGATTATAGTGGGAGATTCTTGGCCATTCATATGAAATCATTTCCAGGTTCTCTGGTAGTCTGTTGCAAATGGAAGGTTAAAAAAAAAAAAAGTAGAATTTTTTTTTCTCATTTCCTAAAGATTTTCCCCATAGATATTAAAGTGATCTCCCTCTTCTCTCTTCCATCTGTCTTCCTCAGGAGAAATATGTAAAATGCAATATGAAGTGGAAAGATAGCTCAAATAGCATTCAGCACATATTTAGTGCTCAATAAATATTACTTGAAAGAATGAGTTTGGCAAAATAGGATAGAACAATTTACATACCTTATCAGAACTCTAGGATTTGTTAGGTGGTGCAAATGGTAAAGCACTCAACTACTAGCCAAAAGGCTGGAGGTTCGAACCTACCTAGAGGTGCCTTAGAAGACAGGCCTGGTGATCTACTTCTGAAAGGTCACAGCCTTGAAAACCCTATGGAGCAGTTCTACTCTGCACACATGGGGTCACCGTGAGCTAGAATCGACTCGACAGCAACTAAGAACAACAGTGTGAGGAACTGTGCATTGAAACACAATTTCCAAATACTAAAAAGCTGGTGAATGAAAAATAGAGAAATTTGCAGGACAGAACCTTAAGACTTAAGCAAGTGTAAATTCTAGGTGGTCTTATATTTTCTATTTTAATATAAGTGACCTAGATTTAATGTAAATCTATTTTTCAATTTTATCCCGTCTTTCAGTTCTTATATCCGTCAGGATAAGGTGGGTTATGGTAAAGTAACAAACAACCTTAAAATTTCAGTGGCTTAAAACACATAAGGTTTATTTCTTGCTCACTCTATGTGTTTATTGCGAGTGGGCAGAAGTGTTCTACTCATCATAGTCTGTCAGGGACCCAAGCTGATGGAGCAGTCAACATCTCAGACATTGTCAGTTACTACACCGGAAGGAAGAGGAAGCTCAGAAGGGTCTCCCATCTGCAAGTAAGGGCTCTGGCCTGGAAGTGACACAGGCTCCACTTAACTCCTTGGCCAGAGCTTGTTGCAAAGCACCACCCAACAATAACAGGGCCAGGATATACAACCCTGCTTTGTGCCCAGAGGTGGGGAGAATGGAAATATTTGGTGAACAGCACCAGCTGACCACCACAGCTCATTAATATGCATATGGTCGGTGGCCTATCAGAGAGAAAACCACGTCTATCCAGTATTTCTGCCTTAATCTGGGTGAGACTGTCCAGGGAAGTAAGAACTCTTAACGTATTAGAGGATTGCCTGCAGTCCTCTTGCTGGAGACAAACCAGCTGGTGTCTGAAGACGCATCTAGCAACTGTGTCCCGTAAGACAGAACAAATGAGAAATCTAGTTGGTCTCTCCAGGAATGGAGTTAATTATTACTTACAAGTGACTTGGCATTTTGGAAAGCTTATAGGGGTTGTCAGCCAGGGATGATTTTGTCCCCCGGGGGACATTCGGCAATGTCCAGAAACATTTTTGGTTGTCACAACTGCGGGGGCCAGGGGTTGCTACTGGTATCTAGTGAATAGAGGCCAGGAATACTGCTAAACATCCTGCGGTGCACAAGACAGCCCCTCCCCAACAAAGAATTACCCAGTCTAAAATGTCAGTCATGCCAAGGTTGAGAAATCCTGATTTAGAGGAATTGAAGCCAGAAGACTGGGTTTGGGGCTGGGTCCTGTAGCTTTTTAGGTTAACCTCAGTTAATCCATCTGTGGGATAAAAAGGAGAACAAAAGAGAAGAAAACAACAATAATAAAGCCACCTCTCCTGCCCACTTCAAAGGGTTATAATGATGATTTCAGCACAATTACATAATGTGGAACAAAGTGCTTTGTAAACTCCTATGCAGATTTTATTATAAAACTTACGGACTTCCCTTTAGAGTTTGTATATGGAGTGAATCATTCATGCAGTTTAGATCCAAAGAAGACATTAATGATGCTGTACCTTAAAAGTTCATTTAAAAAAAAAAAGTTTATTCTTGCCATTATTTTAATAATTTTTATCCAGAAAATTGAAAGATCGTTCTGCTACATAAAGCATCCATCAAACACCATGTTACAAATGAACCAAAGTGTCTAGAGTGTTCTTAATGCAAATATTTCACTTTTGGACGGTTCTCATGACAGCGTCACATTGTGAGCCCTTGAGATGGTTTAAAAAAAAAAAAAAAAAAAGCAAATGCTCAAGATATCATATCAATGGAATGTATTTGTATACTTAAGAATTTCCCACAAATGATAATTCTAAACAAAATATTATTTTCTGTGAACAGCCAAAGCCTTGCATGAGGGTTCTTCGTTCCATACTGCAGACATGGAGGGAGAAGGAAGGAGTTCTTATTTAGGCATCAGGACGACCAGAAAGGATTCAGGGAAACTGAAAACCTGAACTATGGTTTTGGCAGACAGAAGTCTTTCTGGTTCACCTTTAATTTGAGGTTAAGAACAGTATGTGGAAAACTTCTGGTTAGTATCTGGCGTGACAATGGTTATTACTGTGATCTTGGCATATTCCTGATCCTTAGCTCAGGAGTCAAATGTTGGATAATTATATAACATTTCCCTCCTCTCCCCACTCCTCCTTTACTCAGCTCCCAGCTACACTCTCATTTTCAACATAGTAGCTACACTAAGAGGGAAATGACAGAAAAGTTCTAGGGACACAAATAACTTATGTCACATTAATATAAAGATATAGAATTTTACTGTAAGGGGAGTCCAGCAGAAGGAAAGCTGTTAAAATAATGATCAAAACTGAATTATAAGGTTATATATGAGATGAAATAAGTTTGCTAATAAGATTGAATAAACTCATTAACTCCAAACCATACCACGGCTTAAACCTATTCCTTCTTGTAGTTTTTTTTTTTTTTTTTTTTTAATTGCTATGTACCCATTCTCCTAACACAGAATTATTTACTAAGTTCTTCTTATGGTCTAGCACCATGTAAAGTATTATGAATACTGAGAGGAGAAGACATGGTCCCTCCCTTCTAGAATCTTGCTGTCTGGGAAACAAAAATGTTTATATAGTTACATTTCATTATATACTTCCACCATACATTCTTTTTTATATTGTAATGTTTTAAAATGATTTTTGAATGCATTATCTCTTATAACCCTTATAGCAATCTAGTGATTTAGGTAATCCTGCAGCTATTACCGTACTCAATTTATAGTTGAGGACAATTTCTTATATTGCCCATTTTAGTAGCATGGATCTGAAGTGGATTCTCAGGAGACAGAACTACCTCCGTATGATTTTTAGATATAGGCATAAAGTTACTTTCCCAAGATTATGCTTGGGTGAAGTCAGAAACTCAAACTGAAGTCTTCTGTCCCACAGTCTTGTGCTGAAGAAATAAAAAAGAATAAATGTGGACATCTATATTCCTTACAGAAAAGAATAGATATCATAATGGAAATGACAGTATCCCTTAAGATAACTTAGAAATTTAACATTACAATTAAGATGCCAGAATATTATGTTCTGTATCTTCATAGAGTGGTTCTAGAATTCATACCATAAACCCATTGCCATTGAGTCGATTCCGACTCATAGCGACCCTATAGGACAGGGTGGAACTTCCCCATAGGGTTTCCAAGGTGCAGCTGGTGGATTTGAACTACCAACGTTTTGGTTAGCAGCCAAACTCCGAACCACTGCACCACTAGGGCTCCAAAAAAATTCATACAGAATGAATAAATAAATGGGGAGAATATCAAAGAAATTACTTAAAAAGGAAAGCATACTCTACCAGATTCAGAACACGTATGATGTGATAACTTTTAAAAGATTGCTTTATAGATTCAAAAATGTGAAAGTAGAAAAGTAGGTGAAAATAGAGAATTCAGAAATAAACTCAATTTATATATGAATTTAATATCCAACAAAGTTTAACAATACACTTATTCCAGCTCTAAAATAAAATGTTTTTCTACTTAGTGAAAACAAGAATTGGGTAAAATAAATAACTGCTATACAATAAAAACAACAAAACAAAATATTCACATAAGAAATGAAGCGTATATTGTAAATATATATTATAGATAAATATTTACAGTAGCATCAACATACCTGTAATAATAAATACAATGGTTTACTGAACTCTTACTCTGTACTGCAGTGCAGTAAATTACTTTATATGGCCTTTCTATCCATGGTCTTATAACTCTCACAAAATAATTGGGTAGAACTATGCAAATAAAGTGCTTGTGGCCCACCAAGGGGATTGGACAGTTTTACCAATGCAAAGAAGGTGCATCGAACCCTTGCAGGGGTGGGACCATCCCATTGAGCTTAAAGGGAGTCAATCCCAGAGGTTGGAGGGGGACCTCACTGCCATCAAGAACAGTTGGGAGCACAGCGCATCGTTTGGACCATGGGTCGTTGCACTGAGAACCTCCTAGACCCAGGAGACAGAGAGAGTTTAACACTGAAGATGGCATGAGATAGCAGCGGCATGTGACCAGTAGGCTATGCTGCCAACCCATGGAGCAAGAGAGCTGAATGCCTCCGGGCAGGAGGCTTCCTGGTGGAGTGGGGTGCTTCCAGACACTTATCAGCAGAGCTGAAGAGTTTTATAACACTTGCATGAGCAGAGCAGAGGCCAGGCTGAGGGCTGAGGACAGGGGGCTGAGAGAGAGGCCTGCCTGCAGGTGTGGCGGAGAAACTGTTCTGATCAAAGAACTGTATCCTGAGCCGTTCCTGTTAACTTCCAAGTTGATCTTGATCCTGAATTGTAACCTGTTACTTCCCTAATAAACCCCATAATCGTGAGTATGGTCTGTGAGTTCTGTGTGGCCGCTGCAACAAATTATCAAACCCAGTGGAGAGGTAGAGAGTGCCATGAGAAGAATAGCTAGTGTCAGAGTTGGTAAAACGGTTGGAGAGTGGAAGTATGTTTGACCTCCAACTCATGAGAATCCTCAAGGGATGTTGATGGTGAGTCTCTCTCCTCCCCCTAAAGTTAGACAAGGAGGTCTCATGCCATGCTGCCATGCTGCCATTTTTATATGTACTAATCACAGGACGAGACCTTTTCCACATATTACATCATTTTATCCTCACAACAGTTCTCTGCAATAGATAATGTACAGTTACTTTTCTCTGTGTACAGATGAGGACACTAAGTCTCAAGTAAATAACTCACCCAAGATCACACCTAAGAAGCAATAGAGATAATGATATCAGAAGAAATCAACACTAAGCTAAATCTTGAAAAAAAAATTTAATTTTTCCAGTAACAGAAATACATACAAAGGAATTATAAGAGAAGTTACAATGATCAAAGCAGCAAAAGTAAAGGTATAGCATAACTAAGAACGGCAAAGTTGTGGTGAAACATCTTCACGCATGGTGATGGCAATATAAATTATTTTTCCTGAGCCATAGAAACTTCTGTACTCTTTATTTGACTCAGTAATTTCACATCAGAGAATTTATTCCACAGAAATAATTCCAAGAAGAAAGAAGCAGATGACAAAAGTTACACTTGTCTCATTTTCTTTTCTAATATGTCATAGTCAACAGGTGGCTAAGTTCCTGTTCATTTTGATCCCATGCCTCATTGTCATTTCTATTGCCACTTCCCCAGTTCTTGCCCTTATCTTCTGGGACCTTGACTTCTACAAAGACTTCAAATTAGTATTGATATTCAAGTCATCTACGTACTGCTATCAGTTTTCTTTCTAAATCCAGATCATCCAAGAAGAGAATATTAATAGTATAACACTAATAAGAATTTCTCTCAGATTTTCTGCAGGATGAAGTTAAATTTCCTTTGTAGCAAATAAGGTTCTTCAAAATCTGATTCCAGCCTTGTCCCTCATGAGTTCTGGTTCTCTTTGCCATTTCCTGAATACATCCATGCACTTAACCACCTCCATGTCTTGTGTTATTTGTTTAACTTCCTCTCTCCCTCCCACGTAGTCACACACGTACCTTTTCTTCACCTGGCAAAATCTCAACTTCAGTGTTGCTTCTTTTCCTATACCTTCCCCTCCCCTTCCTTTCCAAATTGCTTCATAGCACTCATATTCATTCTATCAGTTGCAAAGCACATATCACATTGCAGTATGGTCAGTTGTCACTTGGATGCCATAACTGGCCGTGTTGTAACGGCTGGAAAGATACTTTGTGGGTGAAGAGTACAATTTCCTAAAAAGAGACAGCTGCACAGAGCATTCCCCAACTGGATGAGTAAGTTTTCCAGGCCCAACTCCCAGCAATACCCCTGACTAGAAGTAAAATTCAATGCTTGAGAAGCTCTCTTTTCCTTTCTTAGGAAGGATTTATTAACTCTGCCACTGTCCTTCCCTCCAAACTGTTCAAGAGACTCTGGCAATTTACCAGCCTACACACCAGGTGTGAGTAACTGTTAATAACTGTTCCTATTTGTTGGCGTTTCCTGTGAGAATCTGTACGTCCCAGGTGTGCCATTCCCTAATGGGCCCAAACTCTAGGCCTGCTTGAGGTCTCCTCCCACAGCTTCTGTAAGTAGAATATTTATCTTTTCTACTGAAACTAGAAACCAGAATCAGTGCAACTCTCAAGGCGAAATCATTTATCCATCCGACCAGAGGAAATAATGTTGCAGAATATAGCTCCCAAAATATCTCTAAAGAAATTGCTCTCAAAAGTTACAACTTTCAAAACGTTTCTGAGGAAAAATGCTCTTGATTCATTTGTGCCCAAAGTGTATGCGAAATGTGCACTTGAGAAAGACATAAAGAAATAGATGAATTAATTAAATAATCCATGAGAAAAGGCCAAAATATTAATAGACCAGTAAGAAGTTGAAAACAGATCCTAAGTTTAAAAACCTATGAATGTATATGTGACTTAGGATTGATAGATAAAAAGGTCTTAGAATGTAGTTGTTATACATGACTTTAGCATTTTGTGTTTCTCAATTCCTGTATTTTATATGGTCATGATTTGGGGTGTGATAGGGTCAAAATAACATTTGCCCCAATAAGGGACTATAGTGGAAAGCCTGTTTTACATACTCATTTCCTGCAATGTCTGTCAAACAAGATTCTCTGACACAGAAAGGGAGTGAATATCTGCATCCAACTAGTGAGCTTTTCCAGCTATATCTATCTTTGCCTAAATTGTTACATTTGTAAAATGGAAACCATCGTAAGTTAATATTGCAATGAAACATATATCTCCATTTCCTGAACTTGAGAATGGAAAATATTCCTTTGTGAGTTTAGAAGACTCAGGGTCTAGTTCCAGCTCTGCCACTGATTAGCTGTATCACCTCTTTTTGCCTCAGTTTATGCATTTAT
>NW_004443969.1:19367154-19404654 GCF_000243295.1 Trichechus manatus latirostris | reverse complement strand
ACCACTCAGCTTCACGCTGGCTCATTTACTTAGTGTTTTGCAATCCTTAATGTGCACAGCTGGCAGCTGAATGCAGGTTTGATACTAACAGTTTAGACATCTTTAGATGTAGCAGATGGAAAATTTTACACAAATAAAGTAGGAGAAAGTGTGCAATTAGGTTTTTATCTGCAGTTACATGATGCATCCTCTGTTTTAGTTTAGAACATCACCTTAGTGGGTGGTCATGATCTTTCTTTGTATCCAGGCCCTACCTTCTTGACACCACATTTGATGTTGGCTAAATGCCCAAGCACCAAACTTTTGTTTTTGTTGAGTGTGAATGAAATAGGGAACGCAACAATCAGCAAAGCAAAAGGCATACCATCAGTGAGTTTGTAACAGTCCAGTACATAATGGTTACATTCCTTGCTAGTTAAGTCACCATGGTAAAATCCTTGGCAGGATTTTTTTCAATAGTTTATTCATGATGTTCATTATTATGAGTTGTAAAGAGTATGAGAATTTCATTTTTAAAATGTCTTATGGAATGTATCACTTTCTTAGATCTTGTAGACATGCTGTGGAAACCATAACATAAAATATGAGTTACTTACAATAACTAATTTTAATCCCATCTGCTAAGTATGACAACATTAGCATTTCCACTTAATTAAAAACACCCTTAAAGCAGCAATGTTTTAATCACTCCATTTTATTTACTCTCCTCCGGTGTCACTTATAATTGTAACTTTTTATTTTTTAATAATGAGGGATTTTTTTTTCTCCTTGCATCACACAAAAAAGTGCTGTCGATAATTAGCAGTCTTCTGTTATTAGAAGACTCAGGTGTCACAACTGTGTCTCATCCTCATTACAGTAAAAAATTTCACCTATCAGATACATTATTGCTAGATAATGCAACTGAGAGCCTTTGCAGGCCCTCCAGAAAAGTAATTCAGCCAAGCAAAATTATCAGCTAATTATATTTAGAATCAAAAGCCCAACAACTATTTGCAGATAAATTGTATGAATTGAAGTGAATAGATCTGAATATTAAGATTCATAGATTTAGCAGATGATTTGTTAATTGGAATAAAAAGGTCATTTACTAGTCATTTTAACAATAGATCAATCGGAACCCTATTTATTATTTAACTGGTAGTGCATAAGAATTGAAATGATGAATAATTGTATTATTGTCACGTGATGATCACATTCTTCAAAATAACAAAATATAAGAAACTTATGAGGATGAATTTTATAAATTTGTCTTAAAAGATGTTGGCCTATTTAATACATTTTAAAACATAGTCCTGATCGAAATAGTGTATACAGTAAGGTTCAGTATTTTAACAAGACAAAAATATAACCTTGGTGGTTGTTTGTTTTTTGTTTTGTTTTTACTTGATGAATTGGAAATATAACCGTGAAAAAGATAATTTACAAATAAAAGTTGAAATACAGGATTTGTAATTTTTTTTTTCAAAAATCAGATAATGCTACTCGTATCTTACTGAATTTTAATTAGCAGAGGTTTTTAGGAAATGGCATGGTATGTGCTCATACAATGACTCAAAATGTAACTTGGCCTGCAGTTTTCTTTCAGGGAACAGAATACTCTAATTCAAATCCATTATTGAAAAGCAGAAAACATGTGCACTTTCTGAAATGCCTGTGACTTCACTCTTTTGATTTTACGTAATTACAAGAGAATGTGCATATGTATTTGCTTTTCGATTGGCACAGAGTTTTAAAGCCGAGTGTCTTCAGATAAAGTTCATATTTTCTTTGGTTCATGAAGAAGAATACTGGTTTATGTGCTCAGAACTTTTGTTGATGTTTTATAATGTAGTCACAGTGTATTTTATAGCTGTGCTTACAATAAGAATTTCTGTGTACCCTATGCGTGTAAAGAAAAATCATTAAATATTAGTGTGATTTCTGAAATTAATAATTGGTAACTAGATTCAGTGCTTTTCCACTGTTACCTTGAAACTTCTGACAGTTTTAAAGCAAAACTTTGAACTCAGTATTTTTCCAGACTTTGCAGCATCAAAGTAAAGACTTTTCATTTAAACTAATTTAACATAATAAAATAGGGAAAGCATCACCCACTTAAAAACAGCTTAAATTGCATGTACTTTGTCACTGTAAATAAACAAGGTAAACATTGAGATGACTTCAAATTATTCTTGGGTTGAAAAAAATCTGCAGTTCAAAATAAAATTCTGCCTTTGGTCAACATTTTGGATGCAATTCATAGTTTCTCATAAAATAAACATATTTTAAAGAGTGTTTTGAATTTCACTGCATAATTTCTAGCCAAGAGAAATTACAGTGGTATCTTTAAAGTTTATTATATGTCAGATCAATAGCCATTACACAGGGGTAAAACAACCGTTGAGATGCAATAGCTTCCCTCTACTTAACTCTTACTACCATTACATGAGGAAAACTTCCTATAGGCAGTCTTTGGGGAAGACCCTCCCACAAAGTGAAACTTCCTTTTTGTGTTTGCTTAATTAATAAAGGTATTCTTTTCTGATGAAATGGAAAATGATCTAAATTTTGAGGCAAGGAAGCAAAATGTTCGTTAAAGCAATCTTCATGAGAGTGTTTCCATCAAGGAAAGGGGGGATAGTTTTACATTCTGCATAATAACAAATCGTTTTGAAGCATAAGCTTAAATGAAAATGCCCCATCACAACAGACTGTAAATTTTTTTTCTGATGCTTTAAAGAGTGCCTCGATCATTTCCACGGCTATAGTGTTAAAGTTAAGTATTTGCTATTTTATTTAAACATTTTTGAAAAATGAACATTCTGGGGCTTTGCAGCATTATTAAGAAAAGCTGTCCATACTTTACCATGTTGTTACATGTGTTTATCTGCTGATTATAAAATGTGTTAAACAGTATTTTAAAAACAAAAAAAAATGCAGAGCTGCGCTTTGATTAATTCAGTGAACAAAACATATGCTGTTGGTTCTGTTCTATGAAATTCATATATGATCAATAAAATCTTTTAAAAGAGCAACTTTGGCTTTCAGGATTGTACTGCCGACCATGGTTTTTGTTCCAGTTAACTCTGAACTCACACTGTTAACTTAGGCCAACAGAACCACTGTCTGGCTGTGATAGTGATGTCTGTTTAATATATTCTTGTCCCTCTTTCTAAAATTTCTTTAGGTTGGAAGCTGCGTATTGTGGTTGTTACCCACTTTGTCCCAAGGATTTGGTTTATCCCGAAATATTCCCAGGTAGCTGCTTTAATATACTTTCATCTTTGTTGAGGTTTCATACATGATTCATGCTAAATTAGAAAGTTTGAAAATAAACTTAGGCAGGAGCAATTGTTTATTTGGCAAGTCAACATGTTAGTGTTAAGGAAAATTTTATGTGTTTTAATACATTAGAGTTAGCTTATATTTACCATCTGTTCTTTTAAGATAACAAAAAAGCAAGTTTTCAAATAGCGTTCTTCATTGTTAGCATACACATCCCATAATGATGGATTTTTATAAGCAGGTCAGTGTTGCTGCGATAGCTTACAGATTTTTTTAAATAATATACACGGAAAAATTGAGGACTGAAAGTCACACCAAATTATTTAAACAATTGACTAGTTAATAATATGGAACTGTTGTGCCGGGTACATACGGCTATAGTACCAGTTCTTTGAAAAAATTCTCATCACTAAATATATCACATATGCACTGTGTTACATTAGAATAATGTATTTTAATCACCCAAAGGAGATGTCTAAACAGCACAACTACACAGTCTTATTTAGCATTAAACATCCTTGTGAGCTGAGGTAACCTTATAAAATCATGCTTAAATAATGTAAAACACGAGGCGGCACAGAGCAATATGCATTTTTAATTAGTAAAGTGACTAATATCGAGTGTGTGCTTTGAGGTTTTTGTTTCATTAAAAATGTATCTGTTTTTCCTGCAGCTGAATATCTGTATTCTACACCTGAACAGCTTTCAAAAAGGCTCCAGAATTTCTGCAAGAGACCAGATATTATAAGAAAACATCTCTATAAGGTAGTTATTGAGAAGAGGTTTACATCGTATAAAAGCCATATTGAAGTACAAAGAAAAATCTTTTTAAAAAAAACATTTAATTAACATACTAATGTTTAAAGGAAACATGCTAGGGATGGATATTAGTTGTTACACTAACAAGGATTAATTAAACTGGATGCCAGTTGTATTAACCTAGGTCTTACGAAATACGTGCACTTAATGCACGGTACATGCTTTTTTTTTTAATTTATTGTTTTCTAAGATGACTGTCTTTTACATTTAGCCCCAAGAGGCTTATAAAAATGAACCTGGATTAATGTAACTCATTAGTTTAAAAGGAAGTAAAGGAAAGATTCTACAATTATACTAATGAGGATAAGCCATTCTTCCCATCATAATGAAATCTTCAGTCCTCAAAAATTCAGGTGAATGACAAGAATGAAGTTTGGTGTTCATTTCTGAACAACTTTAAAGATGATTTTCAAGAATCAAATATTTGCATTTTCTGATTTAATAAAATGATATAAAAATCCTCAGTTTGTTTAGAACTAGACTGTCAGTCTCATCTCTCAATAGCAGAGGCAAAAGGGAAATAGTATAAATAGCATCATCGAGTCCCCTCACTCATTATCTTTTCTCCCATTGTTTGAATCAAGATTTTACATTGTTGAAATAACAACACAAAGAGGCCCTACTAAAAGTCTAAGTAATTGAACTAGGATAAATCTGCTTTACGAGCGTCTGAAGGTGGCTCTAGGCCATGAGTAATATACCTTTTTACATTCTTTGCATGTAGCATCTTCATTTTACATAAATTCAGGATAGTTTACAATCTATCAGTTTTATAATCCGGCATATTTTAATTTTCCTGTGTTAATTATAACCCTCACACATGAAATACAGTCATCTGCCTCTTTTCTCTCCTTCCCATTTCATGGCCTAAAATACATATTTACATAGTGATACATCAAAACATGACTTTGTTTCTGCAGGAAACAGTTAAACTTCAAGAAAAACGGAGAGAACCAAAAATGCAATTTAACACCCAATTTCAAGCTCATTATCTTTCATTGTCTATTAACTTGGCAATGGTTCAGAAGGTAGCTCATAATAGTTTAAAATGCTGACTGAACAGTTCCAGGCTTCAGTATTACTCCTTGAGTCGATACTATTGTATCATATACAGGGGAAGCTTCCCAGGGAAAACAGCCCTCCAAGGTTTACCTCAATATTTCTTAATTTTTAAAGTTCCGTAGCAGTTTTGTTTGTGTAAAATATTAATCAAATTGATCCTCACATAGTAGACTACCAAAATATGCAGAATATGAAAACCGAGGAAATAGATCAATAGCTATTAATGCAAATAGATTCATTTCCTATATATGACACGAAGCTATTTTCGGAGTGGACGATCAAGTTATTTTTTTCTTTCAGGTGAATTTTTGATAAAGTATCTGTAAGTGTATTTCCATCATTAAAATATATCAGTTTTTAACTTTGCTTCAGGTTAGGCCTTATTAACCCTGTTACTCTGCATCTGCTCATTTTTAACCATTTCGAAGTTACTGCAACAAGTTGCCTTTAGTTAGAAAACAGATCTCTAGTTGAAATATTTTAATGCAGCTACTGCCATAATTATAAAATGAATGTCAGCTGTTAAAAAATGAACTTGTTTCTCATGCAGCTTAAAAGAGAACCTGTGTCTTAAATGTTATTTCATTGAATTGTTGCATCTTACTATTTACATATATTTTTAGTCTGTTACATCATAAAATGTTCCATCTCAAAATTTATAAATCAATAATTCATTTATAAGCATTTATGAGAATTTATATGTATAATTTATTTAGAAGTATTTTTTACCTGGGATTTTTTTCCCTACAAATGTATAGTATACTTTTACATATGTCCTCATTTGTGGTTCTTAGTGATAATATATCTAAATAGATGATCTCAAAAAGAAATATATCAGTCCAAAAATTCTAAGTAATCAAGAGCTCTGTGATACAATTATCAGGAAAAACTGGCATGTTGCAAGGCATCAAGTTAAATCCACAGAACGACCAGGGTTTTTAGTCTGATTATTGTAATAGCATTTAGAGTCAAAACAGAAAAAGAATGTCTTCTGAAACTTCACAATTAAGATGTAGTAAATTGTTGTTTTTTACCTGATGTTTTATTAATACTCACATTTTCAGATGATGTTTGCTTTCACTACATACCAGAGAATTATTAACCCTAGATCAGCTTTTTATCTACTTTTTTTAATGCAGTGGAAGAGGATCCTTTGTGTACTGTGAAGAGAATTTTTTTTTCTTTTTTAGATTTATTCCATTGGACAGTGCTGTTTTGCTTTTATAAAACATATGCTTCTAAGATCTAAAAGGATAGAATGTCACTGAAATCTTTAATTTGCTCCTTTTACATTTTTACACCTTATTTTTTTTGTGTGTGTTAAAAGTTTACATTTTAAAATCATCTCAACTGCTTATCATACAGAGTTCACTTTAGGATAGGATTTTTCATATGGATTCACACTTAGAAATTTAATGACTAGAATAAGGCTACTAACACTTGGCTTTCTTCTCACTTGAGACATTATACTTTCATTATGAGTGAGAGTTTGGGGGCTATAACTTGAAGCCGGATTTGAAACGGAATGCTAGTAACTGAAAAGCAGAAACAGAATTTGATACTTTTTTTCTTAAAGTGACTCTTTCTACTACAGAATCCTGTGTCCATGACTTCCCACCTGAAATGGTTTCAGGCCTGAATGTTTAAATTGCTCGTGTGCATGTAAATGTGCGTGCTCTCCCCTGCCCTCTCACCCCCCACCGCCTACCACCCACACACCCACACCCACACCCACATTTTTCTTAGCTCTTTAGAGAAATTCAGTGCATGCAAGTATCAAATGCTAGCAAGCCGCTTCTTAGTGAGTTTGCATCTACAGTTTAGTCATTTACTGCAACTTTCTTACACTTTCAGAACATACCCTTTTCTGCATAGAGGAAGTACATTGACCACAGTAGGTTTCACTTCATCCACAATAGGAAGCATGTATATGAGTCCCAAAGGAGCCCTAGTGGCGCAGTGGTTAAAGCGCTCAGCTGTTAACCGAAAGGTTGGCGGTTCGAATCCACTAGCCGCTCCACGGGAGAAAGATGTGGCAGTCTGCTTCCATAAAGATCACAGCCTTGGAAACCCTGTGGGGCAGTTGTACTCTGTCCTATAGGGTCGCTATGAGTTAGCATCGACTCGACGGCGGCAAATTTTGTTTTGTTTTATAAGACTCCCCAGCGAATTTGAACACAAGTTTCTACGTGTAACCATAAAATAGCCAGCCAAGGATTGACTTCCTGCATTAACAGTAGTTCTCCTTTCCAACCTGAATGGGTCTAACGTCATGAAGTTGTATTTTCTTTGCCTCATTTTTACTATATGATTTTACTTACTAAAAATTCCCAACAATTATTTGAAGTCAGTACTTCATGTTTTTAGAGAGCCTATGATCATTATATTTTAAAATGCCTTAGGAAAAAAAAACTTTTGTGGATATGCCTTTGTTAGCAGTATTGAAAATAGCACAAGAGTACAAATGGAGCAGCTGGGTAAGGCAGACACAACCAAACTAATGGGAGGGATTCTCCTTGCTGTCCTATTTCTCATTTACTTTTATTAAAAAATTGAGCAATATTCTGTGTGTGGGAGGAAAAAAAAGGATGTCATTCTTTCTTTTACTTTTCAAGAATGACCTGTAGTTATTTAGATAATGGCTGCTGATTTTTATTTTGTTCTCCTCTTCAAGTTCTTCAGCGTTCACGAAACCTTTATAACCTGCTGTTATTTGGAGGAGAGAATAATTTTCAGATTTCTGCCCAAAACTGATTCCAAACAACGATTAAGCTTACAATTCAGACTCAGTGCCCAGAAAAACCATTTGTGGTTGTCTTAATTATGTCAGGCTATGTCTACTCGAGCCACAGCCAAGTAGCCACTTTTAAGTTTCCTTGAAGAGACTGGTCACTTTAGAGTCCACTTTTAATTGGAGCTTATACTCTAGATGTGAATAAGGTGTTGCTCAGTAATATGAAATCCTCCGAAGTCGTTACTTTTTTTCTTAAAAATGGAAACTTAAAAGCTTGTGACATTACAAGTACTAAAAACTGAACCAGCACAATTTAAGGCAAAGTCTCAGTCATAATCTCTCTCTCCTCTCTCCACTCTTCCCTCCTCTTTTCTTCCCTTACTTTATCCTTCCCTCCTTTAATTTTATTTGATTTGGTTTTCCTATGATTTTTCTAAGTAAAATAAAAGCAAAAATGTTTAGCTCCATAGATACATTCTGGGTGATTAAGATCAGCTAGAGGTTTTGGCTTCATGTCTTTCTCTGCTACTAATTTGCAGTCTGGCTTTAGGTGATGTTCTTGGCCTCTATATGATTCATCTGTAAAACTGGAAGGATTTTTTAAAAGACCTTAATAGCATTTTCCCCCTGAGTACTGCCATAATGAAATAATGAATAGAAACCAGTTTGTAAACTTGAAGTGCTTTATAAATTCCACCTTATAGTAATGGTATTTATCTTGTGCCTTTGCCACTTAAAAGTAAAATTCACATTACCAGAAACATGTATTAAGATGTTATGTATCTTGTGTTTATAAAAGTTAAAATTGGATGATAAATGTCTAATAGCTGTCATCCATAACATAAAGCAGGAAATATGTGTGCAGCAGAATGTACCCATTTGCAAAAAACGGTAGCTTTCCCCTATGGTTGGAAATACAGTTGCACTTTAAGCCAATCAGATACTGGGATTTCCAGAGATGATGAAACTTGAGAACCATTTACTTGGTGGCTTTTTGAAATATAATTGACCTAAGTTATTCAGATTTGCAATATGAATGTTCAGCATAGTTTTGTTTCTCAGTCGTTAATGCGTCTTCATTTCGTTCTCTTCTCTCCCTCCCCCTTACAGGGTGAAATGGCTCCGTTTTCTTGGGCAGCCCTACATGGTAAATTCAGGTCTCTGCTTACAACAGAACCTAAGGAAGATTTGTGACAGATGGGGCTAAGTCACAAACTTGCAGCCTAAGGCAGAATCTGTAGAACTTTCCAGAGTGTGCCCATATTTACCTGATCAGAGAGAAAAGAAAATCTGCAGAGGAAGCTGAGCCTGGCTGCTTGTCATAGCTGACACAGAGCCATCTGCCACAAACCTGTGGCGGCTTCAGATCTCCAATCCCTGCCACCACCCCAACTCAAATTAAATACAGATTCCTAGAGACGTTATGATGGTTACACATGTCCTCGGCATCACATGTAGGAGACTGTTCAAAAAAAATATGTGGCCTGTTGTATAACCGCACTCATGTATCCCATATGTGGTGCCACATTGAATTTCCGGTTGAATCTGTTTTTATCCTTTGTACTGGATGACATGGTGCCTGAATTCTTTCTCTTCGCCGACACGATGGCTGCCAAACTGAAGCTTCAAACGCTCGCACTTGGCTGGGTTTCTACCTAGGTTGCCAGGTTATCATCGGAGCCTTCTAGTGTCCTCAAAGGGCCACAGGGTCTGAAAAGAGGATCCGAATGCTACCAGGCTAATTGGGCAGCCATCTCAGAATTGTTTGTGGGCAAAGGGCTGCTTCAGCACATTTCTTTTAGCAAATTAATGACTCTCCAGCACAGGGTATTTTAAGTGAAGGTATTAATAAGGGGTCTGGCAGGTATTCCCATGATTGCACAGTGCTACATTTGCATTTAATTAATCTTAAAGAAAGTTGCAAGATAAACAGCTATAATTCGGACAAACATGGGAAGTACACTAAGTGGAGCCGTCTCTCCCATAAAATGAACACTGAGATACTTGTCTTAATTTTTTTTTCCCCCAGGGCTAAAACTGGAGAAATCAAAATACTTCTAACAAAACTAGTTATTTTGATATATACTCCTCAAAAATATTTGCATCCAGCTACAAATTACAATCTTTTCAAGATAACATCACTCATGATTCCAGTAGGCAAACTGCTGTATTTGTTGATGTAAAGCTGTTTTGAACGGTTAGATTGTAAAATAAATTTTTAATAAAGTACCCACTGCAATTTTTAATAAGCATATCTCATTTATGTACAAGTGTGTACAGCTGTCCGTTTCTTACTGAACACTTTCTTGGGTCAGAGACAACGAACACAATTGTTTCTTTTCTGGATGTTTTGCAAGTGTTTCTAAGATATTATGACATTTCCAAGATTTTCTTTGCATTCTGGAAAGCAGGAGGTAAACATTTGTAGTCATTAAGGTAAAGTCTGTTGATAAACCATCTCCTGTTTACTGACAGGTAAATTGTAACTTTGTTTGCTTTTGAAATGAGTAACTTCTTCACACTGCAGAGTTAGGAGCAGCCAGGGAGAGCTGGCTAGAAAAGGGCCAGACCTGGCTCTTGAATGCCAGGCAGATTAAATGGTCTAGCAGTCATCTGAAATTGAGTAGGCAGTGGTTCAGAAATCCAGTGGGGACCGTTTGACAGGTAGCAAAATTGTAAGCACGAAATAGATCAAGGTCAGGAAGCCAGGTACAGCCCTTGGGATAGAGGCAGTCTTACAGATCAAAGAAAGCAGTTCAGAATCCATGAGGCCTGGGAATTTTAAAGCAGGAATAGTAAGAAGTAGAAACAGTGAGCTCTGTCTTTGCACAGAGACTTCTCGCCCTAACCAGTATGAGATTCATGATGTATGATGGGACATCACAGCACTGACTTCTACCATATTTTACGCAAATAACACGCACCTTCTACGTTTGTTTGCCCGCCGGGCCTGCCCCCCTCGAGGTATTTTCATAAGTGTGCTATGCTAACTTTTTTTCACAGTAACTTGTGGAGGAGAATTGGCATGGTGACACTTGTGAGGGTGCCTCCTGGGAGGAGGGCATGGCCAGCAAACAAACGCAGAAGGTACGTGTTATTTGCATAAAAATAATGCAAATAGGGTTGGTAGTCCTAGCTCCTGGGGAAGTCACTGAATAAATTACCTCCTCACCCATTAAAAAAAAGGGCTCAGGGATTATTTCTGAAATTCCTTCCAATCTAATACTTTGGAGCTTGGAAGGTGGCAGATGTGCTCCTTTTGAGAACAAAAGTAAAGATATGAATAAGAAGCTCTTATACCCTTCTCCTCAACAGGGCCTATCATCTAATGAGATGAACTAAACCAGTCAATTTGCTTCAGTCTGATAGATACTATGTCATAAATAATGTCTTATCAAGGTAATATTATAATCTCATGGCCAAGAAACAGTATTTAGACTCCTATGTTGTTCTATCCTGAATAATGGGCTCAGATTTTATAGTGAATAAGATATTATATGCACAACAACTATCCATGTATGTTTTCTTACTAACTGATGGGAAAAAAACATTAAATACCTTTCAGTTAGGACATCCAAAACATTTAAATATTTCCCTGATTTGGGTAAATATAATATTGAAAGTTACCTGTATATTTTTTTCCTACACCCATAAAACTCAAATCAAACTGACTTTAGCTGTGCTCAGCATTCCTTCGGGGATAAAAACTTACATTAAACTTATCACTTCTTAAAACCATGCAGTCACATCTTGGTATTGGTGCACACAAGCAATAAAAAGTTTTGTAAATGTGTAATTAGTAACATATGAAGAAATGTGACTATATGAATCTGTGGGCACACACGCACGCGAGCTTAACACCCATAACATGGTAGAATGGAGTGTTATTAAGTGAGTTGACCTATATTTTGTTGAAGTTGGAATAAATCGGGAACACAAGTTAACTCTTTAATTCCTTTTTCCTGTATTTTCACTAAAGAAATCAAACATCCCCATTATTTCTTATATTGAGTATATTCATTGCAAATTTTGGTATGATTTTAACATTCAGTTCTATTAATTTTATTCTTTTAAAATAAATCATTAAACTATTTTTAATTTTAAATATCTTTAAAGTCTGCCCATTGTCAAGACCTCTGATACCATGTCTAGGATGCCCTGAAGTCACTTTACGGTAAGCCATTAATTTTGTTACTGGCTAGGTGTTTTCTGTAATAAATAACAGAGCATCTAAGTTCTTAACCTGCTCAGTTATGCCATGTTTATCAGGAAGATACATTCAAAAGGTCTTTCTCAAAATGCTCCTGTTTTAATAAGCACACTTCAAACACGGTTAGACTTAAATGCCCAGCTCCCGCTCTTAATTCTTCATATCTGCCCAATGAAGAAGGCAGCAGAATCGATAAGTCAGTAGAAACCTTTAGTCACAGAGGGCTGCATAGATTAATTTCAATACCTTGAAATGCATCTGGAAGCAAAGATTTCATTTTATGTAGAAGGTGTTAATTATATTTGATATTTTTAAAAGTAAAATCTGTGTTTTTGAGAAAGCATCTGCTACCAAGAAATATTATGAGCCACAAAAGAACTTTCATTGAAGTCTCAAGATCCTTTCTCTTAAGTGATAGAATCCGTTTTCAAAATGGAAGTCTGTCCTGTCTTTTAATGTCTGTATATTCTGTGAGTCTTTTGCTTCTGTCGCCTGGTGACACGTACCACACTAACTGCCCTTCTGTTCCGGTGAAAAATTGGGCAGAGTATTTAATGTCAGTTTTTATACGTAACAATGAAGAGAATATATTATAAACCACTGGCTTGAACATGTTTCACTTCAATGTTTCAATTGAGATATAGGACAATTTACAAAAGTTGATAATATCTGTTGCTTCTTCTACATTACCCCTTCAAAGCTATTTATGAAAATGTCATCGAGAAAGTTTAAAAACATGCAAACAATTCTCCATGTTGCTCCAAGATATATAATATGCAATTAAAGTATAATGAAAAATTGGGAAATTAACACCAAACTTACAATAATGGTTATGTCCAGGGAGTGATGGTGGGAACATGAATGGAACGTAACTGGGGAGGGGCACATATACTGAATGGTTTACAGTTCATAAGCTCAGTTGTTGGTACTCAAAGGCTTGTTACTATTCTTTATGGCATTTACATGTCTTAAATGTTGTTCTTGGATATACCTTTTGATAGCAGCTATAAATACTTTGAGAAGCATGTGGTTAGTTTTCCTACCATGTCATCGTTAACATTTCTTGACTCCCTAAACTGTTAATCCAGTCAGAAGACCATTTTCCCTCAGAAGGTGGAAGAGTCTACTCTGACTTCTGGCTTTGCATGAGAAGACTTGCCTCTGCTTACTGAGAGCCAAGGCCTTAACCCCAACCCTGAAACAAATCATATGGCGGACAGTGAAGGAAGTCCGACTTGGAACTGGTGATCACCATGTCTAACTGTCATCTGTGGTATTATTAAATACAAGATGGAAAACCGTAGTTCTATAAACTCGCTTTTGAAGGGTAATCAGAGGAAGATGAAGGCAGATGTTAAATGGGCCCAGTCTTTTTATCTTGAAAAATTCAGAGTTGTGTGGTAGAGCACAAGAGCTCTCTGAGTTCCTAACCACATTGGCCACTTCCTGTTGTGTTATCATCCCCTTTCCTCCTCAAGACACAAGAGTGACTTGTGGGCTCTGTCCTTTTGTTGCGGCCTATCCTGTGACAAGGGGAGCCTTCCTAGTATATTTAGGATGTCATGACTGCATTATGAGGCACACATGACTTCAGGGACCAGTATCCCCACCCACCCTTCAGCCCATTTCCATAAATTGGAATTTGGGATCAGTGTTTTCAGGGTTCTCCCATTAGCTATCATTACATGAGTGATTCCTTATTCTCCCCCATGACTCTATTGTAATAAATTGCAACCCTAGAAGAGGTTCTTAATTTTTTTTCATAAACTAATATAAGAAATTGATTATTCTTCAGAGATAATCAAAAATGCCTATATTGGTATCCTATCAGTTATTGCATTTAAATAGCAGATCTAAGGTGGGACGCTAGAAGATGTGGCTCCTTCTAAGAATATTTGTTTAACACATTTCTCTAGGAATTTGAAATCCTTTATTGTTGAAAATCTAATGTTTCACTGTCATTTCACAAAAGAGAAAATTAAGATATTATAAAGTGGCATATTTTGGAGTTGGACTGTTTGAAACAAAGACTGTAAGCCTTTCCCCACATGGGATACTGTCATTGTCACCAATGTGTCTTTCAGGAAGCACCAAGTTCAAGGTGCATGACTCAACCCCCAGTTCCGTTCTATTTCTCCCCGCAGCAGGCAAGAGAAGGCAAAGGGCAGCAGGGGGGTTTCTCTGTTGCTCACATTGTTGGTGTTAAAAGGCACATGAGAGACCATGCTGTATAGGAATTGCAAACTAGGAGACTGTGGACAGAGTCCTGCCTGCAGACTGGTTGTAGTTCGCTAATATTGTAAGTGATTATTATTATACCTTTAGGGAGGCATTCTGTCTCTTTGTCACAGGCCACCCACTCCCTCTGGTCTTAGATTCTGCTGGATTTCTACGTTTAGGTTATTTTCCTCGCCTTCCTGATAAGCATTAATTTTTGGAACCTCCCCATTTTAGATGTGGAGAAACTGATAGGCCTAAGGAGAAACTGACTTGCTTTGGGTTCCTTGGTGATAGCGGCAGGTCTAGAACCCTGGTTGCCAGGGCTCTTTTGGTAGACTGTGGTCAACTCAATTGGTCAAGGTCACCCACCCCTGAAAGAAAGCTGAGGAGAAAAAGATCTGTCCCTCCATCCTTTTCCCTTCTCCCACTTCTCTTACTTTCAGAAGAAACATGGATTAATAAGGTCCGAACACCTTATGTAGATTTATTTCATGTTACTCCTGACCACATTTATATTCTAAATGACCATAAGGAAAGAATGCAAAAGAATTTATTCCTGGCACTAAAATTTCAGACCCTGTGGCACCTGTGATATTTCTGAGCAGCTGAGTCTTTTCTATTGCCTTTCAAACTACACAGCAATGAAGTTGCTTATCCACATAGATACAAGGCTGACTCTCTATGCAAAACCCTGTGTCCATGAGCTTACCTGGTGCAAAGGGCCAAAGAGCAGAGGGAGCAGGTAGTTTAAGTAGCACCTTGATTGTGCAGTATTGGGCCTGCTTCCTCTCGTCCCAAACAGATAACCCAGAAATTACATCCTGAAACTTATTTCCCTGGAAAGAAAAGGAAGGGGTGGGACAACTTTAAAAGAAGATACTTCTAATATGGTATTAAACTGTAATTCATAGGGAAATTTATGCCTGAGATATGAATTTCTGAAAATAGGTTTTTTTTTTTAAGGGAAACACTGACACATCCTTAATTATAGAGTAATAAATACCAGTGGTATATTATCTTCTGATATTTCCTTACACAGATATCAAAGCATGCAGCTGTTTTTGAAAACCGATAATCAAGTACAGTATATTACATCTTGCACTTACAACACACCCTTCAACTAAGCAGCATCATAGAGCACTTAACAGTGAGAAACAGAGCTGCTTATAGTAGAATCCTAACTGAACAAATTAGCTTTGAATTGTAACTTAAGAATCATAGTCAAACCGAAATGCCTGTTCTTGCCAGCAGAGACATTCCAAAGGCAAAGAACATGCCAAGTAAAAAGCCTTTGCTTCAGGATTATGGCGGCAGTTCTCAAAAGCCAGCATAACTTAATGATCAATCAGAAAAATACAGAGCAATAACTCCACAACTGAAGGATGCATAAAAAAACTGTACAAGGCATTAATAGTGGATTGGGGAGGTAGAGTGGGACTGTAACAAAGTATTAAGCTCTTGGAAAGCTCTATTTATTGCTTTCAGTCCAGGCAGCAAAAAAAAGAAATAGGGAGAAAGAGACAAACATGGTCAAAAAAAAAGTACATGGACAAATGTGGGGGGTAGGAAAGGAAGGTTAAACAAGGCCAATATGATTCAGAATAAAAGGGAGGGAGGAGAGTATACGGAGCCAGCTGCAATTATTAAATGTTACATTAAGAAGAACTGAAATTGAGAGGAGGAGGTCTGGGTATTTTACTAAGTGGATTAATGTCCTCTTTCTTGGGTGTCTGAAGTTGCAGATTTTAATTTATTTGGTGCAGGGTCTTATTGTGAAATTCCCCCTATTAGGGGGAAAGGTAAGTAGAGACATTTATGAAAACACTTCAAAAAAAAACAAACAAAACCAAACTCGTTGCCGTCGAGTCGATTCCGATTCATATGAATACTTAGAAAGTAGAAAAGGGAAACAGAGACTTTTTATACATTTAACTATGATAAACCCAGAGTTTAAAGCTATGGACAAAGGTAAATGGTCAAAAAAAAAAAAAAAGTTAGCTCATGATAATAATAGAACTTAAAGGGAACAAGACGTTTGTCCAAAAAACAAATGGTCAAAAGCCATAGACATGTGAAACTAAGGATTTTGAGTGACTTAGGGGCAAGCTTTATTGCCACTCTCGTTTCTCCACCCTTTTGAATGATAAATCATAACTGGCATTTAGAAACCTAGTCGCGAACATCATTTATTAATAACTTCATCCTGTGCTGTTCTTTGGTGGGTGGTAAAAATATGAACTAACAACAACCAGCCTGAAACAACAGCAACAGGATGATCCACTCAAACATAGAAGAAGAAAAAAAAATTCCTAATTTGCTCTTTCGCTTTATTTATTTTACTGAAAGAGCCAAAAAGCGGAGAGGGTGTGGCTAAATCCCAGAAGGACTAGATAGTTAGAGGGAGATTTTTAAAGTTTTGGTAAATGTGGATCAGAAAGTGTGTTATTTTGGAGGAGGAGGGGTTTGAACCCTAATGTGATTTACATCAACTTTTCAGTCTACTAATCTGCTTCTCAGGGAAGGTGGGAAATTTAGACTCTGCCTTCTACGACTGAAGAGAGGGGGGTGGAAAACTTAATCATGTTCTTACTCCCCTAGTGTAACGCTGCTGTCATCTGGCTGGCAACCAGTCCACAGACATATTGGCTCAGGCATTTGTCTGGCCAATATTGTTAGGAATCATTTAAATTGAAAATATGGATCAGGAGGTGTTTAAGAATTACTGATATGCAGCTATTAATCTTGAATGCAAACAATATTCGGCATGTGGGAAAATCACTTAACTGGAAGCACATGGAAAAACACTGAAATAAAAAAAAAACTTGCTTTGGGGAAATGTCACTGATGGAAGAAAATATAACTGAAAAATGGAAAACATCATCTACGAAGAAGACTGGTAAAATGACTAAGCAAGGTGTCCTTGTCACCTGGTGCATCAATTGTATGAGCCTATGGTAGGGTTGGAGCCCTGGTGGTGCAGTAGTTAAGCGCTCGGCTGCTAACCAAAAGGTCGACAGTTCAAATTCACCAGCTGCTCCTTAGAAACCCTCTAGGGTGGTTCTAATCAGCCCTATAGGGTCGCTATGAGTCCCAGTGGGTTTGATTTTTGGCTTTTTATAGTAGAGTTAGGCGACCTGGTTGCGCAGTGGTTAAAGCGCTCAGCTACGAAGCGACAGGCCTGCGGTTAGAAAACCCACCAGGCACTCTGCAGCCACTCTGTGGGAGAAAGATGTGGCAGTCTGCTTCCCTAAAAATTACAGTCTTGGAAACCCTATGGGGCGTTTCTACTCTGCCCTATAGGGTCACTGTGAGTCTGAATGGACTCGATGGCAGTGAGTTTGGTTTTCTTGGTATAGTAAACAGGTTGCTAACAAAGAGACAAACCTCTCTATTTGTAAAGCTGACCCAACAACAAGAGGGAGCCTAACGCTTGGTGGCTGGGGTGAACCTGAAAGGTATCTTCTCTCTAATCTCAGTGTAGAAATGAGGACACAGAATTGGAAATTTGTAATGGTCAGTGAGTGGACTTTAGATTCGAAACACTTCTCTCCCTTCTCTGGAGAATTAAGGGCACCATGGGCTATGAGTCGGAATCAACTCGACGGCAGTGGGTTTGGGTTTTTGGTTTTGGAGTCGAACCGGTGTCTTAGATCCCAGGGGCGGGGTGGAGACAGTTTTGTGATGATGATTAATTAAAAGAAAGGAATCAAAGCAGGCATCTCCAGGCACTCTCCCTTTTCCTCCTGAGCCGCAGAGCCATGGAGGGGAACTTGTGCTCTCTGGTGCTCGTAGCTATCTATGTTCCCAGGCTTTCAATCGGCTTGGCTTTTTTCCCCTGGATTTCCAATGCTGTGATACCAGGCCAGAAAAATGGAATCGACAAAATTGCAAAACAAAACGTGTGGGGGGGGGGATTTTATTGAAGATAATGAATTGCAACAGTTAATAATCACCAAAGTTTAAAACTTAAAAATGTTGTGAGTAATGAAGTTTTAAAGAAGCAAAATGTGCTCGAGCGTTGTATTTACAGTCCCTTTTTTGGAAGAGGTTCCCCAGACCTCTGAGGGTGCATCGGCAAACTGTCCTTCTACACGACGGAGCGTGCAGCTGCGATTTGGCCCCGGGCACCACCTACCCAGAGTCTCTACCTAATGCATTTTACATTTGCACAGATAATAAAAGAGGAAGCGAGAAGAAGAAAGAAAAAAAAGACGAGAAGGGGCCTTTTCCCCCCTCAGCGTTCTGTTTCCTTTTGTCGCGGCCGTCAGCTGACACATGGAAAATGTGGTGTACGGTTTTGTTTGCCTTTAATCTGTAATTAAGGATTCCTTGTCTGAGGCTTGCTACCTCTTTTCTCCTTCCCTCCCTGCCTCTGAGTTGTTGCGCCCTCGGTCTGGTCTGGCCCCTCGCGCTGCAGGCTGGGGGCTCGGGGTCGCCTGGCTGGGACCCGGCATTTGGGAGGCAGCGGAGCGCAGGGGCGCGGGTGGTACGCGCCCAGGCACTCCCGTCCCGGCTCCTCCCGACCGTGTGCCTCGAGACCAAGCAGCTGCACCCAAGTTGCGGGGAGCTGGAAGGGCCGCCTCGCGCGGCCCCTCGTGGCCTCTCCCGGCGGCTCTGGACGCGCCCTGGGGCCGGGCAGGATCCGGGACCCACCGCGGCCCTTGCTGCGCGGGCGCTCTTCCCGCGCTGGGCGGAGGAGCCCGAGCTCTGGTCCGCCGCGGAGACCTCGGCGCGGCAACGGTCCTCGACACCCTGCTCAGTACCATCCAAAGTGGGAGGAAGGAGAGTTCTGCACCTCTTCCGCCGCGAGAAAAATTGTGGGGTGGGGGACGACGTTGCGGTCACAGAGTCCTAATCAGTCCCTCGCTGCGTCTTGGGCGCTGCCGGAGGGCAGAGCCGAAGGAGCCCCGGAGGATGGAGAGGCTTGTCCGAGGGCGCGGAGCCGAGCGAGCCCCGGGCAGTGGCTGCGCTCACACCCGCGGACTCGCACACTCCCACTGGCGCGCACATTCCGACACGCGCCAACTGTCACACACACTCCCTGGCACGCACCCCGAGACGCGCGCACCGACACCTACACACTGACACACGCACACACGGCGGGTGTCCCACTTCTGCCCTTTCTAATTTGTTCAGTAATTGAGCATTCCCTATCGGGCACCCCCGGGAAGGACGCGCAGCCAAGGCGGGTAGAACTCTTTTTCTCTACGCGTCGAAGTATTTTGTTGAACTTCGTTCCTTAAGTCTGTCGGTCACAGTCCTCAGTGAGTCAATACGATGAAGATGCACTAAGCAAAAACAGAAATACTGATTTCCCTTCTTTTTTTTTTTTTTGGTGAAAAGCAGAAACCAGAGAGGGGTGGGGGTGGGCATGGAGACTCTCCAGGCAGGGAATCTGGCTACACATTTAAAAATACTCCTCTCCGACTCCCTAGAAGATTCAGGCATGTAATTTAAATCCCAACCCCACCCCCTAGGACGCTTTCTTTTTCACTTGGTACCTTTATTTTAGATTGCAAACTATTTCTCCTCCTAACCACCAATTGGGGTTTAAGGAGGAAGAGGGAAAAAGTTAAGCATTATTTGGGCAGGAGAATATTTGAGAGCATCACAATGATTTGACACTCATTTGATCTTATTACGTTTTGTAGAAACTTGGAGAAAGTGTTTAATATCATTCTGAAGTCTCTGAATTTTTTAAAAAGCCCCCCACTAGTATTATCATTTATTATTGGGTATTTATTTGAGTGTACACATTTAGAATTGTATGTGTAGGAGAAAACTTGACCCTAGTTCTTGGTTTGGACAATGCCGTTTTCTGGCCTAGGTTGTAGCATCATTTCTCTCTCTCTCTCTCACTGACAGAGGTAGTATGCAAAAGAAGTCCACAAACCAAATATAAGAAACATTAGCCAGCCATGTTCTGACCATCGCCAGCGTCCACCACTCGGGATTTTCTCCCTTGGGTTTGAAATATTCCTCAAACTGTGGGTTCAAATATATCACTTGGTTGGTGGGTTGAAACGTAAGAACAGTCCAGGAGTCAGTCGAGGTTGGGAGAGTGCCCTACTTAAGCCTAGCCTTGGAAGGCTGAACAAGAACACATGGGAGGTGCATTTAGAAGAGACTCTAAACAATGATAGTCTGTGCCTTCAAAACTAGATAATGATTGAAATATCTGATTTGTTATTTATTCATCACAACACAACTTTGCAAATCTGAGAATAGTGTTTGAAAACCAAGTGCCGTCTAGTTTGTACATCAATCAGCAGATGACACCTATGTTCACTGCAGCATTATTCACAATAGCAAAAAGGTGGAAACAACCTAAGCATCCATCCACAGATGAATGGATAAATATGGTACCTAAACATAATGGAATATTAGGCGACAATAAAGAACAAAGGTGACTCTGCAAAACATCTCACAACACGGATGAATCTGGAGGGCATTATGTTGAGTGAAATAAGTCAATCACAAAAGGACAAATATTGTATGAGACCACTGTTATAAAAATCCAAGAAAAGATTTACACACAGAAAAAAACAATCTTTGATGGTCACAAGGGAAGGGAGGGGTGGGGAGGGGAAATCACTAACTAGATAGTAGACAAGTGTTAATTTTGGTGAAGGGCAAGACAACACACAATATAGGGGAAGTCAGCACAACTTGACCAAGGCAAAGTCCTAAGCTTCCTAGACACATCCTAACACCTTGAGGGACTGAGTTACTGGGGCTGAGGGCTGAGGACCATGGTCTCAGGAGACATCTAGCCCAACTGGCATAACAGTTTATTAAAAAAAAAAAGTTCTACACCACTTTTGGTGAGTAGTGTCTGGGGTCTTAAAAGCTTTTGAGAGGCCATCTAAGCTACACTTATTTGTTCCATCCTGTCTGGAGCAAAGCAGGATTAAGAAAACCAAAGACACAAAGAAAATATTAGTCCAAAGGACTAACAGACCATATGAACCACAGCCTCCACCAGTCTGAGCCCAGAAGAACTAGATGGTACCCGGCTACCACCACCAACCACTCTGACAGGGATCATAATAGAGGGTCCTAGACAGAGTGGGAGAAAAATGTAGAACAAAATTCAAATTCACGAAAAGACTAGACTAACTGGTCTGACAGAGACTGGAGGAACCCCCGAGACTATGGCTCTCGGACACCCTGCTAACTCAGAACTGAAGCCGCTCCCGAAGTCCACCATTCAGCCAAAGATTAGACAGGCCTATAAAACGAACAATAACACATGTGAGGAACATGGTTGTTAGTTCAATCAAGTATACAAGACCAAAAGGGCAACTCCTGTCCAAAAGCAAAGACAAGAAGGGACAGGAAATCTCAACAAACGGACATGGGGAACTTGGGGTGGAAAGGGGGAGAGTGCTGATACATTGTGGGGATTGCAACCAATGTTACAAAACAATTTGTGTATACATTTTTGAATGAGAAAGTAATTTGCTCTGTAAACTTTCATGTAAAGCACAATAAAATTAAAAAAAAAAAAATCAGTAGATGAGTCTCCCAAAATGTGGCAAAAGTGTTAAAGCTATAATTTTAGAAAAAAATCTCAGGAAATGACATTATGTTTTCAGATCTGATCATTTCTTTCTAGCAATAATATCCCCAAAGAAAAAAATATGTATGTTTTATTGAGGTCATGATAATATTTCTCATTCTGAGTGCAAGTGGCAGACTGATTCCCTTTTGTACAAGCGTTTTTGAAACTGCGAGGGCACTTTCACTACTATGAAAGCTGACGAGCCAATGAAGGGGAACTTCTTTTAACTCCATAATAGCAGGTTACATAGTAAATGAACGCTGATGGTCAAATAGCCAATTATGGTATAAATATCCGTTGTTTACAGAGAGGTGTTAAATGAGCCTTTGGAGAGCAAAGGATTAGGCCCATCTAAACTACAATTTGTTCTTCAACCCATTATGTCTTCCTTTAAAAAGGCCATGCCATTGTAGGTAATACGCACACAGAACATACTTCTCTATGTTGATTTTAGTTTGCTTTATTTCAATGCACACTGTTGTTTACTTTTTAAAATTTAAATAAATGTCAGCATTGTATAATTTCTATGTTAACAAAGCAGTGAGCAAAATCCCTTGTATGTTTATAAAATATTATTGTTTAATTCACATAGTTTAGAAATTCCAAATGTTGAGAATAGGAAGGAGGCCAAATACCATCTGTTTATAACTATGATGCATCGTAATATGTGTACTTTTAAAAGGAGTTTGGTCAATCATGCCACTATTTTATCTGCTCGGAATATGTTGAAGATTTAAAATGTAATTTACAGGATTACTTTTAGTGCGTTGCATCCAACTATGAGTTGTAAAGAAATCGGTCTTTTCTGTTTTTCTCAAATTAATCATGTAGCAGCCCCAATTAATGGGGGCTGTTAAATGTGTCGCTTTTTCCTTAGCTCCAGAATTCTTCTAACTTTGGCTCAGTCCACCTTCTTGATGCTGATTAAAAAAAACTCCAAGGACAAATGAAACAAAACACTCCTAGCTGTGTCTTTCTGCCAGGAGATAGTCACTTAGAATGGGAGGCAGGGTAGGGTAGCTAATAATTAACTAACATCAGCCCTGAGAAATTACCTGTGAAATTCTCCTTGGTACTGGGTTGAAAAACAACATTTGACACTTTCAGTTTTAAAATAGTACGTTCTTGTCCCTGAGACTTCTGATTTAACTTACCTTTTATTTCAGATGCATCTAATTGCATACCATGTAACAAAGGGAGTGCATTTACTTGCAGTAGATGAGCAGGTTTTTTTTTAAGTTACAAACTCAAAGTGATTTCGTGAGGAACTTTCCCTTGCTTTACAAACTAGAGCAAATGGGCCTTTAATCCAGGGCACCCATAGTTTATTTAGCTTTGAAGTCCAAAGGTGGCTAGGATCTCACACCAGGGGGTCTCTTTTCCAGGAAGGAGGAGCTGAAGATGAACTCTGATGCCCTAAAAAAAGACTGAAGAATGTGATTAAAAAATGCATAAATGATGGTTGCATGATTGAGTTTTAGCAAGGTAAACCAGTTGCTGTCAAGTCAACTCCAACTCCTGGTGACCCTAAAAGCAACACCTTAAAATGCTTTATAGACAAACACGTGAAGAAATATAAAAAGGAACTCCCAAGAAACTGGGCATATTCTGGATGCTTTACTTCTCATTTGAGTGTTGAATGAAGGAATGGTGCTGTGCAGATTCTCTGTACTATTTAGCAATATCTGTTTTCTCAAACATTTTAGTTTTAGCAGCTTTATCTAAAATTGCATCAACTAAGATTATTTACTTGCACATAATTAAGAGTACCTTATCCAAGTAAACAAACTGACCTGTAATTTTTTTTCCTAAATATGATCATTATGTTTTAAAAGACAGTTTGTTGTCTTTCTGGTCAGATTTTGTCCCCCCAAAATGAATCAATTGAGTCTTTATGTTATAGAGAGATGCTCAAGTTTGTTTTTCATTCAGTTACAATAAGAAAATGCCAAACTCGTTTTTCCTAAATGATAGCTCAAAGACACAGAGTAAGAGAGAGAGTACAGAATAAGAAAGAAATGCCAATGATAAAGAAAAAGAAACAGTATAAAGTGAAAGAGAAAAGGAATTGAGAGAAGCGACAATGGAACTGGGATAAAAGGTTATCAGACAAAGCTTTCAAAATTGCTTTGAGTTGAATAAGAAATAATTATTAAAAGCACCATCATTTTCAACCAAAACCTGGATTGTTGTGTCCATATATTAAACAGTTAAGGGAAACTCTTAAGTGAAGCTTGCTTGATACTCATGGGTGAATTTCTCCTTTCAAGTCCAACAACCTTACGTTAAGTGGATACTGTTGTGTGATCTCAAGTTGATTCTGATGCATAACAACCCTATACTAGATGTCCATATTTGCATTGTGGAAGACACGAAGAGGAGTAGAGACAGGTCCTGCTTTTAAGGCATGTACAATCTAGAAACAAGCCATAAATACATAAAATATATAAGACTCTAAATAATGCTTTGTTATATGTTATCTACTGTAAGTATAAAAACAAAGATGATTCTAAATGGAAAAATTATTCAGACATACTTTTCTTATGAGCACTTTGGCTAGTTAATTGTTAAGCAAGTTAATCAAGTCTTAAAATATATAAACCCTTTGGAACTTCCCAAGTCTAATGGATTGGGGTAGATATATAATCAACATTGAAATTGGCATCCAAGTGTGCATATTACCTTTCCATTAGAGCTGACTTAGAACCATAGCAATGACACACCCTGTGCACATAAGCCATTGCTTCAATCATGTTATCTTGACAACCACAATCACTTTATAAAATATACTTTAATAAGCTACCATAGGCCCCTGAGGTAAAGCTATTTACTATAACCAAGTGGGCATTTGTAGGTATCATATTTAAATTGGCAGTTCCCTGGGTGGCACAAATGGTTAAGCACTTGGCTACTAGCTGAAAGGTTGGCTATTCAAACCCACCCACAGGCCTCTCGGAAGACAGGCATGGTGATCTGCTTCCAAAAGGTCATAGCCATGAGAACCTTATGAGCAGTTCTACTCCACACATAGGGTCACCATGAGTTAGAAATGATTCAGTATGGCAACCAACAACAACAATATCTAAATTGAGTAAAAGGTAAAAGAAAGGAATTAAGAATGAGAAATATGTATGGGAGGAAATTTGCTTCCTCCAATTAATCTAAGGCACACCAGCAGGATTTTAGTTTTTATGAAGAATTACTGGCCCAAAGAAAAGTCAATTGAGAACTACAACTAAACAAATAACAATTTGCATTTTTAGGAGAGAAATACTGAAAGAAGTAAACTCCCCCATTTTAAAAATTAGGAAGAAAAGACATAAAATTTAATACACACAATAAATAATAAATATTCTCCATTTTCATATGATGGCTAATTAAGAAAAAAGGCCACGTGGAAAATGTGGAAAGAAAGACGAGTATAACAAGGTAATTAACTTTTTGTTCCTTCAGCCTTAAAGGAGAGAGGAATCAGATAAGCTTTCTTTTCAAGTTTGGACCTGCAGCATACTCAGATTTCAAATCTGGCTTTGAAAAGAAATAAAAGGAATCCTAGTAGCGCTGCAACTCAGACTCAAGTCTTGTTATTGGCCTTACTCTAATGTTGGTGCCCCAAAGTCTCAGTGTCTGGGTTCTTTGCTCTGTAGTTGAATTCCTGCCTCTTATTGCAGCTAACCAGCATCTGGGTTCTTGTCTTATTCTCTTGAACCTTCCAAGGACTGGCTCTACTGTCTGGTATTCATTTTATTACATTTGCTAGCTCTTTATAGTTTAAAATGTACTTTTTCATCTATCATGTAATTTAGTCTTTACAATACCCTTGTGATATAGGTAAACCATGACTTTACTCCCAAACTTTAACAGCAACTCAAAACCATACTGCTGGTAAGCTGTAGAACTGGGACTGGAAGTCATATCATGATATCCAGTTTTCCCCTTGCCCTTAAACTGGATTTCATACTTTGTTCTTCATTTGAAGTGTGCACAAGAATAAAGCACAATTATAGTCTTGGTATTGGGGGAAGAAGAAGGAAAAAGAGGGGGAGAAAAAAGATGAAGGGGAGAAAAAAGATGAAGGAGAGAGAAGAAAAAGAAAGAAAAAGAAATCCTTGCAGGTTTTTCTGTGAAATGGGAAAGGATAAATCTCTAAACTGCTCCTCTTCTCTGCTTACAAAGGTTAGTAGAGAAAGAAGCACTTCCTAAAATGTGTAGCTTGTAAAGGAAAAAGTAATTCCAAAGTTATCACAGTGCTTTGTGCTATTAAAGGATCGAAATCTGAAGGAGATATTCCATTGGCAGAGCTCCTTAATGAGTTCTTAGATATGCATGGCTAGGGGTGGGCCACTAGCTTGATTTTGAATAGAAGATGGACAGTTATCCTGCTTAAGAAATTAGCAGGGAATTGAGGAGATTGAAGAACACATGGTAAAGAGAAGAATATGGTCTTGGATGGAGCAACATAGCTAGTACTTAAAAATAACATATCCAGTAAGGAATTCCTCATGCTGGGATATAGTTGATTACTTCTTTTTAACATATATTGGAGGGGTATATTACATTCAATTTCAAGCTTGCTCTGCAATGTAATCTCTTTCTGTAACCTAAGTCTCCAGTGAAAATCTGCTGCACAAAACTGACTTGATTTAGTTCCACAGTGGGGGAATGAAGGCATCAGTGAGGTGTAGAAAGGCAGACAAAGGTGGCATTGCAGAAGGTATGACTGCGTATACAGACATAGAATCCAGTGGAATCAGGAAATAGGAACAAGAAATGATTAGGAGAAATGGAAGTCCTTCGAGAGCGAATACTAAGAAACAAGGAAAGCCATAATGCAGAAGGTCTTGGGAAAAATCAGACAGCTGATTCTTGATGTGGTAGACGCTTGATAGTTTTGGTAATTCAACATCTACCTGCCCTTTTATCTGAATCTGAAGTTCTGTCTGAGGAATTAGTCCTTTCATATCAAATACAATCAGGCCTGGAATTTGAATCTTGCCCTAAAAAGAGGAACAAAAGGACAACATAGAGTTCTAGTCCATCTGACCTGGCACATCCCAACCAGACTATTTTCACCAGAAGACAACTGTTGGGCTCTGCCTCCTAACCTCCACAACTCCTGGGGTCCCTACCAATCCCAAGCTTGGATGTCCAGTCTCCATTTGATATAATTCTCTGTCCATTAGGAGGCTGTTAGATACAAGAAACAGAAACCCCTGCATTAACTGACTTACCCAGTAAGGAAAATTTAGCAATTGGATAACAAGAAATATGAATGAATGGCTGGTTACATCTTCCACTCTGCCGTCCTCAGCATGTTAGCGTCCCTTTGGCTAGCCCCCCTGTGATCACCAGACAGCTTCAGCAATCCAGCCATCACATCCTCATAACATCATCCTTTCCAAAGGCAGGAGAAGTGATTTTTTCTTGCTTGTGTCTCTTTTTGCAATCCAGGAAAGGCTTTCCCAAAAGCCCATCAGGAGAATTTTCCACATGCCTCATATGCCCATGGATAAACTGGCAGTGGGAATGGAATGACTTTTATCAATTAGGACCTAACACTGAGCCATACAGAGAGGGATGTACAGATGCATGAACAAAGTAAGAGTAAGTTCACAAAGACAAGGATGACGAAGGAGATGACTGTTGTGTAGGCTACTCATTCTGCTACTTTTCCAATAAATATGTTAACATCTAATTTAGTCAGATTTGGCCTCTATTGCTTGCAAGCAAAGAATCCTAATTAATATAATTGTATTACAGCTACTATTGGAACTACTTAAATTTTGAATAGCTTTCTTGATATATCTGTATATATAATTTGCTTTTACTTTCAAAGTTCAAAGTTGCTGTTTTTTTAAAGTTATTATGTATGTTTTTATGTATATGAAGGAATGACTTGGATTTTAGAAATATATTTTTCAATCGTCTAGGTGTCAACGATTTATTAACTCTCATCTTAAATTTCCCAGTAATGTTCAACTGACTACAAACAGTCAAGTGCTTGACTACTAGCAGAAAGGTTGGCCGTTTGAACTCACCCAGAGGTGCCTCAGAAGACAGGTCTGGCAATCTGCTTCCAAAAGGTCACAGCCTTGAAAACTCTGCACACATCAAGTCACCATGAGTCAGAATCCTCTTGATGGCAACGAACAACATCTTATTCATGCATTCCTTTTTTGTTCAGTCACTAATTCATTTAATCAATTTGTCTTTATTTTAAAAAAATAGTTATTAGGTACTTGATATGTGTGTAGAAGTCGTTGGGTTAGCAAGAAAACAAATGTTAAACAACATTTGTATAGCCTCAAACTAAGGCATATCTTCTGTCACTTTATAACGTTTTCAAAAGTAGAGCAATGGAACAAAAGGAGGAACACGTGAGTGTCCCAGCATTTTCTCTTCTTATTAACAAGGTTCCTGGCTTTGCCTGCCTGGTGTTCTCCTTTCCTCTGTAGTAGGGTGAGTCCTGCTTTGACAGACAAGTTCTTTGGGGCTTTAGTGATGGGAATAGGGAGGAAAGGGAGAGAGAGAACAAAAGTTCAAAAGGTTAAATTTGGGGGAGGAGGTTATCTTGGATGAGGGTGGAATTTGAAGAGAGATATAAAGGAGTAGAAGCAGCTGCCGTGAGAGAAGCACTGGATGGGGGAGGCAAACGGAGACTTTTAAGGTTAGCTGTGAACTCTGTGCCCTTTATAGTGTTCAAGAAATACAAATGAAGCACTTGAGTTAATTTGAAATTATTTTTGCTTGCTACACTGTATTTTTTTTTTTAAACCATGACGCTGTTTACATGGGTTATTACTTTGTAGTATCCAGGACTCTATCTGATTTAAAGTGGCAGAAATCAGCTCACACTAATCAGGCATAAAATTTGACTTCTATGTCAAAAAATCTAGGGCATGATCTTGGACATCATAAGAACAAAGTACTCAAACGCGTCCTCTAGGACCTGGCTCTCCTTGTCTCTTTAGACTCTCCTATGGATTGGCTGTCTTGACGTGATGGGAAAAAGACTTTTGTGCGTTTCTTACATTCTACTTGAAGAGAAAACATTTCCTAGAAGAGAGAACCTCTCATAACCACCATCCAAATAAGACCCTGGCAAAAGGACTCTTATCTACCCTGCCCTGGTCACTTCCCAACCCTTGAGGCAGAGGAGCTAGGGGAGGGGCAGCTTCATAATGGAAAGGAACCAAGGAAAACCAAATTTCAGATGACCAGTCCAGTGTTACATTGGGATGGATCTTTAAATCCATGTTAAAAGAAACTTTTCAGCAAATTAGGCAGAGGAATAAATTGTGATATACAGTAAGTCCCCTGGTTACGAACATCTGACTTATGGACAACGCGTACTTGCCCCTTAACGTTGTATAAATTTGCCCTTACTTTGAAATGATTGATCCAACCTCTGCTCACAACAAATTCTTCATCACAATCACCTTCACTTGCTGCATGTACAGCTTTTAAATCATTGAAAAGGCTTTGTCATGGATTGAATTGTGTCCCCCCAAAACATCTGTCAACTTGGCTAGGTCATGATTCCCAGTATTGAATGATTGTGTAATCTGATGTGATTTCCTTATGCGTTGCAAACTCTATCACTATGATGAGGTTATACTGATGAGGTATACAAGATTGGATAGTGTCTTAATCCAATCTCTTTTAAGATATAAAAGACATAGGTAAGCAGAGACACGTGGGAACATCATACCACCAAGAAAGCAGTGCTGGGAGCAGAACGCGTCCTTTGGACCTGAGGTTCCTGCGCTGAGATGCTCCCAGACCAAGGGAAGACTGATGCATCACAAAGACCTTCAGAGCCGACAGAGACAGAAAGCCTTCTTCTGGAGTTGATGCCTTGAATTTGGAGTCGTAGCCTACTAGACTGTGAGAGAATAAACTTCTCTTTGTTAAAGCCATCCACTTACAATATCTCTGTTATAGCAGCACTAGATGACTAAGACAGGCTTGAAGCCTTTTCTTGCATTAGGAACCAAAAAACCAAACCCACTGCCATCAAGTCAATTCCAACTCATAGCAACCCCATAGGGTTTCTGAGGCTGTAAATCTTTACGGAAGCAGACTGCCACATCTTTCTCCAGCAGAGCTGCTGGTAATTTCAAACTACCGACCTTTCGGTTAGCAGTCAAGCACTTTAACCACTGCGCCACCAGGGCTCCCTTGTGCTAGAGTAAGGCTAAATAAAAACCATATGCGCTTGTCCCGACTTACCTACAAATTTGACTTAAAGACACACTGAGGAATGGATCTCATTCATAACCCGGGGACTGCCTGTAGTTGACATGATATCTATTGTTAAAACAAATGTCTTCCTTGTTGATTTACATCGCTATCACAATATGAGGTTGAATTTTAACTTAAATGTAGAGCTGTAATTGTCTCATCAAATGTCTCCCAAAGGATTATGCTCCAAAGTAGCTTTAAAATAAAAGTTGTTGAGAAGGCAGAAAAACATGCTAATAGAGCTACAAAGCAAAGTTATGATAAGTGAAGCAAATATTCATCAATGGAGAAATAATTTGCACTTGAATGTCATCTAGAAACATGCAAGTCCTTTGCAGACCCCCAAAGAAAGGAAAATACCCACCAGCAGATAAGCCTGTTTCCTTTTGTCATTGAGACACTCTGAAAAGGATTGCCTGTCATGTATTATACAGCATAAAGACATTAAACCAAAACTAAACCAGTTACCACAGAATCGATTCCAACTCATGGAGATGCCATGTATGTCAGAGCAGAACTGCACACCATAGGGTTTTCAAGGTTGCGAACTTTTGGAACCAGATCTCTAGGCCTTTGTCCCTGTTGAGGTTCCTCTGGGTAGGTTCAAACCACAACCTTTTGGTTAGTAATTGATTAGTAGTCGAGCACTTACCCATTTGCATCACCCAGGACTCCTAATTAAAGACAGTAGAAATTGAAAATTTCCTGAAATAGATCGTACAGTTTCCAAGCTAGAGAGGTTGATATGACCACTTTGTGTATTATGAAGGACTATCATTTAGATGGAGCCCTGGTGGTACAGTGGTTAAGAGCCTGGCTACTAACCAAAAGGTCGGCGATTTGAATTCACCAGCCGCTCCTTGGAAACCCCACAGGGCAGTTCTACTCTGTCCTATAGGGTTGCTATGAGTCAGAATCGACTCATGACAACGGGTTTGGTTTTAAGTTATCTGTCAAAAGCTATTTGTTGACTTTGATGAAAATAAAGTTAGTTATGGAAAAAAAAATCTGAATTTATGAATTGGGAGTACAAATGGAACCCAGATATTCTTTTGTATGACTAAAAATTATACATTCAGTCCTGGAGGCATTAAAGAGATCGAAGTCCTGAACCCTGGTTATAGAAAAGATTGATCAGTGTGATGATATACAGAACTCTTGGTGGCCAAAAGGGACTCAGAAGATACTTTAAACTCTGAATATTTAGATGTGCTCATGGTATGGAAGAAAGTGGTGTATCGATAAAGGTATTTGGATAATCTATTGTAAATAAACAAGATAAAAATTTGTGTACATAATTTTTACTGTAGTTATGGTTGGTTGAATTATTGTTCCCAATTCTTCGCCCCTCCCTGTTATAGAATTATACCTTATACACTTATGCCCATTTACATGTGACTTTGCAATGCCTCCTACTGGAGGAGTCAGGGTACTTACCCCAACCCATTGATGTTGGGCCTTGGCCAATGGAATTGGATGGAAGTGACAGCGTCTGTTCCAAGCATTGCATGTTCCCTCCTCTTAAACTTCTATCATCCACCATGAGAAGATCATGGCCTTAAATGAAGACCCCATAGGCCTAGGAAGGGGAAGAAAAGGAGAAAGTGGTCAAAAGGGAAGCATAGAGCTTAAATGTTAGTGAGCCCTCCAAGAAGAGACTTTGTGCCCTAACTCTCCTATACCTGAACTCAGAGAAATGCCTATAGATTCGGGGAACCTGAAATCATAGAGGTATCTGACCTTGCTTCCTGGAGAGCCCTAAGGAGGCTCCCAGCCTCACAGATCTCATTGCACAGGAGCAGTAGAATAGAGGTAGCAGTGTGGAGTGTTCCAGTAACCAGTCTGAGAGAGGCTATATGTTCCTTATATCCCATTGAGTCTCAGAAAGAGTCACATAGTTTCTTAAGGCCAAAAAAGCTGAGAAAGAGTTTAGTCCAAGAGGCCTCATATTGGAAACAGTAGTGACTTTGTTGGGCTAATGAATAAGGTTCAGAAAGGACTAGTGACTCTCAGAGACTTGTATGGATTGACAACTGAGGACGAAAATGGGCAGTGTACCTCTCAGTAAATGTCAGTGTAAATAGATGATGGCTCCCATCCCTAGGATCTTGTCCCTTTATAAGCTGCCATGAACACAGCCCCAAAAGTATCTCAACTGCTCTTCTACAAGTTATTGGATGGATGGATGAATAAAGAAAAATAAGTCTCTAAATTACATCAATTCAAAAGCCACTGTGGTACAGGATTTCACCTGGGAAAGCTACTAAGAGATAGCCATACTACTCTCGTTCACTCATGCCCATACTCACACTGCTTTCCAATACCAAAAGCAACTAAGAGTGGGAGAAGAATAGGTTCCTATATCATTTCCATCTGCAGCTGAAACAGCCCTAAGATTTAGAAGGTAAGCAAGTGGCTTTGCGAAACAGCACGGAAGAAAAAAATATTATTGGGAATTTCAGAAACTGAATAGTGTTTTTTTTTAAAAAGACATTTCTTCCAAGTTTGCTTATTTACTGAAGAAAAATAAAGAGCGTTTGAATGATTTCCTGCCCTGTTTGGAATCTTCTCTTTATTTGGCCTTTCCAGGTTTTTATTAGTGTACTTAGGGAGATCTTAGTGAGCACATATTTGTAATTCTAAAGCAGTCTACATATGGACACTCAGAGCATAACCAAACCACAGTTTTATGCAGATTTTTTCCTCTATCTTAGATTCTGCAGTTCTTAAAGGAAAATGTGGATGCAGTGGTGTGTCACAGCTGCTCTTAAAGAAGTCCAAGGGAAAGGGGTACAAAATGATGACCAGCCTTGGCAGTCCCCACATACAGAGTGATTATATAGTAATAGTGTTTGATACAATTGTATGTTTGATCAGTTTCAAGAGATGAATATCACCTCACTTCAAACAGTATGATACAGTCTCATTGTATGGAATTATGGCTGCTGTCAATCAGCACATGGCATAACCCTTAAAGTGCCATTTTTGGGGAATGTCATGAAAATGATTGCAATGCTTGCATTAATTAGTAAGTTTTTGCTCTAAAACCATGCAGAACTGGTTAAGACAATTTGTCTGCTATACCCTTGTTAATTTTGTTTTCATGGAAACACACACACGTATATGTATATATATGTGTGTGAGTGTATATATAGTTACATATGTCTTATATACATACACACATACGTGCATACACTCGGCTGATTAGCTCAACGTGTTAGAACAACCATGCTAATAAAAATGATATCATGATTCTTACACCTTCCCCTGGTATGGATCAGTAAGCTGTATTTTCTATATTGGTTCATGGTCCCAACTATACCCTATCTCAAAACAGTAATCTTATAAAAGTGGGGAGGAGGGAGTAAGGACAAACATTCAATTATCACTAGGTCTCTGGTCTTGACGAAACAAACTCAAAATTCAAGCTTGACAAATGATGACTAAATGTCATGTGGTCATGTACAGATATGATAAATACAGAATCAGAGTCTTTTGGATGATATCAATTTCACTTTGTTAATGCTAATAGTTAGATACAGTATTTTGAGGGAATAAGAATTATGATCTTTTTCTGCTTTAGCTATGGAATATGTTCACTCTCTGCTGAGGTTGTGTTTCTTTTATTATTGATTATGGACTTTGTTATAGGTTTTGCCATCATCATCTGGTAATACCTATTGTTTCAATTTTTTCCCATTGGTACATAACTTGAGAGATTAGTGCTTTGACCTGGTACATACTAATTTGACCTGAGACTTAACACACTTTCCCAAAGTGGCTTCAACTGTTTCTTGACAGTGTAGATATCACTGGGGTATGGTGAGCTTTTTCCCAGAGAATGCCTCTTCTACCATGTCTCTTGGCATTCTCCCTCCCACCTTTTCCCAGCGTCCTTCACTCCCTTTTTCAACAGAGGAATCACCTGCTGTGGTAGGCAGGTGTCTCAGATGGTCTCCAACCATCTCACCTTCTAGTATTCATGACCCTGTGTAATCCCCCTCCTTGAGTGTGGGCTAGACCTAGTGACTTGCTTCTAGTGAATAGAATTTGGCAAAAGTTGTTGGATGTCAATTCCATGATTAGGTTATAAAAGACTATGTCTGTTTCTTGCTGGCTTTGATAAAGCAAGCTTCCATGCTGGAGAAGCCTATGTGGCAAGGAGCTGAGGGCAATTTCTGGCCAACAGCCAGCAAGGAACTCAGACCCTTCTTACAGTAGCCTGTGGGGAACTGAATTCTTCCACCCACTAATGAGTGAGCTTAGAAGAGGATCCTGCCTCAGTTGAACTTTAACATTACTGTGGCACCAGCAGACATCTGGATCGCTGCCTCATGAGAGACTCTGAAGCAGAAGACCCTGCTAAGCTGGACCAGATTCCCAACCCCCAGAAACTGAGATAATGAATGTGTGTTGTTTAGTGGCTAAACTTTGAGTTAATTTGTTACATAGCAATAGACAACTGTTACATAATACTCAGTAGATCACTTGTTAGCTGCCGTCGGGTGCACCTGCACAATGGAACAAAACTCTGCCCGCTCCTGCGACATCCCCATGATCAATTGCAAATCGGACTGGCTCATTTTTTAGTGACTAGTAAATCAAGGCAGTGGAGCTAGAGATCTTCACACTTTTGCTTTCAAAATATAGAAAGATTTCATATTCACTGGCGGGTTTTGTGGAAGTGCTGACCAAGCCCACAAAGAAATGTGTGAAATCTCTATGACCTTCCTACAAAGATCCTACCGCTCTTTGTGGGCAAGAGCTATTGATCAGTGTTTACTCTTGTGGAAAGGATTGTAAAGCTTTGCAGTATGAATGTGTTATTTCTTTTCCCAGTGTAGGGTTTGGCACACTGATGTACTAGGACTATTGCAATGTAAAATAGATTTATTCACATAGCCAATGCTATATTCTTAGACACGTCTGTCTGGCTTCAGAGTCTTCCTCCCATTGCCATGTCATCTCAACAGCTTGTTGAGTTCTAGGCTTTGTGGCAAAATCATTGACAATCCCACTGGAGCCTTCAAAAAAAATTAGAAGTAAGTTGTCTCCTTACCAGTAACTGAGACGATTTGAAGAATGGGTCCTATAATAGGGTCTTATAATTTTTTTTTCCTAAATTTTATTTAGTTTGCTGTTGTTGAGAATATACACAGCAGAACATACACCAGTTTAACAGTTTCTCCATGTACAATTCAATGACATTGATTACATTCTTTGAGTTGTGCAACCATTCTAGCCCTCTTTTTCTGAGGTTCCTCCCTCATTGACTTAAACTCACTGCCCCCTAAGGTTTCTATGTGATCTTTCGAGTTGCTGTTGTCAGTTTGATCGCAAATAGATAGTTCTTAAAAGAGCCTAATGCTCGAGGCAGATCCAGGGTCTTACAATTTGTGGACTGTTTTATTATTTACTCAATTATCCACATTAATAGAAGGAAGCAGTGATGAAAAGTATTCATAGTAGTCAATAATCAAATGCTTTTTATTTTGTGACTTACTGCATATTTTCGATTTCCCCTAAGTGTGTTTAATTTAATATTAAAATGTTCTAGTTTCCTCGATTCATATCCACTGCTGGTACAAAAAGACACTCTAGTTATGTGCTGGGTAGGAAAGGGAAATCAATTTGGTACTGAACATATTCCATGGATAGGCCATGTGTGATTTATCAAGAATTGATTTATTTACGAGGTCCGTAAATAATCTAAGATTTAAAACAACAAAGAGACTTTTTTCCCTATTAGATTAACAAAGATTTTTAAAAGAATTATATCATCTGCACTAGCTTATGAGGAAAATGACTTATACATAGTTGGTGGGAGTATAAATTGACACCTTTTTGGAGATCAATTTAACAAAATATTTCCACATTTCCCATCCATTTCATGTCTAGAAATTTATGCCAAGAAAATAAATCTGAACGTGCAAATATGTTAAAAGATGTTTACTGAAGCACTGTTTATAAGAATAACATATATTAAATAAACAACCTAAATATCTGTCAATATAACTAAGTACATTATGAGATGTACAAAATACAGGCTGCCGTAGCCAGGTAAAGGGAAACATTTGTACCATGGAGAGGTATCAGTCATACATCATTAAATTTTAAAAGTCATTGAACAAAATATATACACTATAGTTCCAATTTTATTTTAAAAAATGTCAACCCTGTATGTGCATGGATAAATGACCAAAAGCATATACATGTCTTCAAATCATTAAAAAAGGGTATCTCTAATAGAGAAATTATTGTGAGATATGTGAATATTTTGCAGTGAGCATGTATTATTTATTAGTCAGAGAAGACAGCTTCTTTCATTTTGCAAAAAATCTAGATATTAATTTTTGCCTTTTTTCCTTTTGCTACCGAAAAAAAAATTCAGCACATAATCATCTGTTTCATTCCGCCCTCCAATTGCTCCATCTAATTTTTACTCATTAGCTCAGTTAGCGTTTATTAAGTACCTATTGTGTGTCCAGTGCAGTGGTAATCACTGAAGAAACAATGATAAGCAAGATAGTCTCTGACTCTAATGAAAAGATATGTATGTTACACATAAAATAAAAGGTACAGATGTTCTGCTAGAGTCGATGTAAGTTAAGGTGGGGCCACAGCAGAGAGAGTGATCAATTTGAAATTATGAAACAATTCACGAATTTCTGTGTCATCTTTGCACGTATTTTATCCCCCACAAAGTTCTAAGTGTCTTGAGACAGGTTCTATAATATACATTGACAATATTTTCTCTATAGGACCTAGAATCCTGCTGATGGCATATCAAGTGTTCCCTAAATACCTTTACATTCAAGGTATTCGTAGCTAGAGTAGTAGTTTTCATACGTTTTGGAGAAATGTGAGACTGGTGAGTCATCGTTCAGTTGAAAAACATCGCTGGGCTCAAAACCAGGAGTTGTGTGTCTGAGCTCTTTCTGGTGGCTGCGCAGTCCAAAGCGCATTTCATGGCCTGCTACATGTACTGCAGGGCAGTGGTAGTTCCGTGGTAGAGTTCTTGCCTATTCACGGCCAATACACCTCAAGTGCAGCCAACACCTGTCTGTCAGTGGAAGCTTGTGTGTTGCTATGATGGACTAAAAAGAAAGGCCTGGAGATCTACTTCCCAAAATCAGCCAATGAAAGCCCTACAGATCACAAGGGTTCAATTGCATCTGATCATGGGGATGGCACAGGACTGGGTAGTGGTTCATTCTGTTGTCAGCATGAGTTGGGGGCCAACTAATGGCCACTAACAGCATGTGTGCTTCAGCATCCCTATTTATTTATTTATTTATTGTCCTTCAGGTGAAGGCTTACACAGCAAATAGTTTCTCATGAAACAGTAGTACACATATTGTTTTATGACATTGGTTAACA
>NW_004443969.1:19354586-19366212 GCF_000243295.1 Trichechus manatus latirostris | reverse complement strand
TATATTCCTAGGAGTGGGATTGCTGGATTGAATGGTATGTCTATTTCTAGCTTTCTGAGGAAGCGCCATATCATTTTCCAAAACGGTTGTATCATTTTGCATTCCCACCAGCAGTGCATAAGAGTTCCGATCCCCCCGCAGCCCCTCCAACATTTGTTATTTCCGATGTTTTTGATTCGTGCCAGTAATGCCGGGGTGAGATGGTATCTCATTGTGGTTTTAATTTGCATTTCTCTAATGGCCAGTGATCGCGAGCATTTCCTCATGTATCTGTTGGCCATTTGGATGTCTTCTTTGGTGAATATTTATTTTTTTTTAAAAGGAAAATAATACCTAGCTTACCCATCTCACATGCCTAATATGAAAATGTAAGAGGTACTGAGTACACGAAAGTGTCTTGAAAGATTCAAAACAATTAGCAGAATCCAGACATTGGAACCAAATACAGGGTTTTTAGGGTGGTAGTTGACTGAACAAAATATTTCTACAAAACCATTTGAGTGGATGAGTTCAGTTAGTAAAATTGTGTGACTTGCCAAGAAATAGATTGATATTAATTATAAAAATTACATTATAATTAATGCACTCATTAATGAGTACCAATCAATACCAGTTGACGGTTTATTATTTTAAGGAGGATAGGCAATTAGCAGTTGGACACCATGAAAAAGAGATAACCAACTGACTGATGGGTCCCCATCAAGTTTCATTTTAATTTGATTCAAAAGTATCTTCTTTAAGAGTGAGTTTAAATGCACGTCACTCTTTCTCCTGTCAGAAAATGAATATATATGTTGTTTAAAAATCATATCTGAATGACAAAGAATGAAGTCTGGCATATATAACAAGAAATGAGCACATCTTCTAAATGAACTGGATGGTATGGTATAACTTCTATTCTCTCACACAGTAATATAACTGGATTGCTCTTTAAATTAAGTGAATTTGTATGTCCTCTTTCTCTTAATGGAATCAGTTTTGATATACTCTTTGTTCATGCTGTTACTGGCTTCAGTCTAAGGGTTCTTTGTAATAACTTTTTAAAGTTACATTACAAAGAGGTTTTAAGATTTCCCAACAGGCTTTTATTTAACCAAAGCTTTTGATCTCAAACCTGCTGGGGCCTAGTGAAATCCTTACCATTTCTCCAGTAACTCCTCACTGTTGGAATTTGAAAAGACCCACCTGAAGGATTTAACTCCCTGTATGGTTTCAGCCATCCTTTAGAAGACTGTATTCATGCCGGCAGAGAGGGGGTCTAGTGCACCCTTTGTGATCTGCTAAGCAGCCTAAGGTGTCCTTTGCATAAGTTGTACTCCTGAGGAAATAAAAATCAGGAGGACACAGACCTATATACCTTATTTCCTGCTATCTTCAGTTAAAGGGGGATTACTGGGGGTCTGCTTAACATCCTCTGCTACCTAAATACCTTTTGGACATGGGAGGGCAATAAAAGAACTTTCATTGCATCCATTACCCTACTGCGGTGCATAACAAATTAGATTTAAAAGGCTACTTTTCTCCCTTACAGCTATTTCCATCATTTTCTTTAAAATTTCAATTTAGTGTCTAGCAACGGAATATTCTATAATGTACTTTAGAACTCTATAACGCCAGTTATACCAACTGAACATTATTTCCAAAGAATTAGGCTTATTAGAGCCAAGTGTAATTTAAAGGATCAGGTAGAGAGAAAAGTAGAGAATTGATTATGTTTAAAGAATGTTAAATATAAAACTACATGAAACAAATACTGTTTGGGGGTAACTTTTTAAATGATGCATGTTAATATCCATTCTTATTTGGCTTCAAATACCCACATTTAGTAAAATTTTGTGCTTGAAGTTGAAAAATATTAATGCCACACATTAACCTACTTGGAGAAAAGGTAAAAAAGAATTCTAATAAAATTCTCAATTATAGTGTTTAAATATTTTTATTTCATTTAAAAACTCCACTGTCCACAGATATCAGGGCATGTAAGCAATTTCAAGCAGAGAAAGCAAATAAAAACAAAGGTCAATACAAACCAAACACAAAACAATAGGAAACAATAGAAAATAAGGAGTAGATAACTTTCTAAGAGAAGAGACTTTGACCAAAAAAAAGACAACTAGGTGACCTCAGTGCAACCACAGTGACAACAAATAAAGTGAACATATTTAACTGCAGAAGAGTTTGTCTAGATTTGACTCCTCTTTAGTACAAGCATGCAAAATTTTCTGCCATTTGTGAAAAAATAGATTTACTTGTGGACCATGTCTTGTGTTTAAATATTTATCTTTACCTTTCTGTTATCATGATGTAAAACCTCGGCATTTCCTGTTATGCTACATTTAAATCTTCCTCTTCATTACACGTTTAAAAAAACTTGGACTCTAGGTTGATAGAGATCGACTTACTCCTACGTTCCTGTCATTGCATTGTTATTATCCTTGTCAAAACCTCATATTATCTTTATACCAGAAAAGTAGAAAGAAATACATAAGTACTTCCAGAAGCTGTAAGTCATTTGCCGTTGGATGCTGTCACTCGAGGGCACAGCCTCTCATACGACACATGGACCATCTATTGCTAGAAGTTAGAGGTGCTTGGGATCAGATGGTTTCATTCCTTTGGGCTCTGGTGTAACTATAGAAAGTAACTTTGAACAATTTCAATTCTGAATATTTCGTAGAGTTGTAAGAGAAAGTTTTTCCGTTTGGGGTTCAAGATTAATATTGCCATGCCTGTTGTTGTCGGTTGTCCCTGAGTTGGCTCTGACTCACGGGGACCTATGTATAACAGAGCGGAACATTCCCCGGGCCTGCACCATCTTCATGATCATTGATATGTTTGAGTACATTGTTGTGGCTATTGTGTTGATGCATCTCATTGAGGGTTTCCCTCATTTTTGCAGACTTTCTACTTTACCAAACATGATGCCCTTTTCTAGCAATTGGTCTTTCTTCAGGACGTTTCTAAAGTAAGAGAGCTGAAGTCTTGGTACTCACTCCTAAGGAGTATTCTGGTTGTGTTTCTTCTAAGACTGATTTGTTCATTCTCTGGCAGTTCACGGTGTATTTGATATTCTTCACCAACACCATAACTGTAAGACATGAAATATTGTTCCATATCTTGATTTGTTCATTTGCATAAACTTTTGTTACACATCTGATTTGTAAGTATTCACAAGCAGCTGCCTGATGGAATATTATTTTCTGTATTTAAAAATAAATGATTAAATGAAGATTGGAGATGAGATGCTAAGAACTATTTCTCTGGGGACGTATAGTATGTTTTTCTCTTGGTAAAAATTATATACATATAGGTTAGAATATTCTGAAGGAATATTCACTAGGCTGTTTATGTGAGAGTTTCTGAGGGCGGGACTTTACTTTCTATTTCACATATTTTGGTAATATTTAGATATTTTACAAATATATATAATAAAAAAGGTAGTTCATTGAATTATCAACATGTAATTAGGAGAACCGATAAAAGCAGTGAATTATTTTATCAAACATAAATAGCATTATTTTTAGGACCTGAATTGCTGACAGTTTGGCCTTTTTAAAAACAAAGTAGCAAGTTATATCAAATACAATTTTTATACTATAGACGTTAATTATCACAGTCTGATTTTGGGGATGATGGTATTCTATGATAAAGAAAGCTGCAACACAGGGTTCTTTCCTTATGTTAGTGAAGTTTGCAAGTAATTTGTCTTTTAACTATTGAATAAAAGCCTATTTTATCAATAGAGTTCAGTTATTTTTATTTCACATTCCCTATACCGAAACACAAATATTGATTCTTTTCAAATTTTTTAGGGGAGGGGGATTCTCACAACCTTTCCAATATTTTTACCCTTATAAACTGGATACATGGGCAGAGAGTGCACTCTGGATTCCCAGGGAGGGAAAATTCTGTGTGTTTTGTTCTGAAGCTACAAGAGACATTTGATTCACTGCTGAGCTAAACACTAGGTTTGGGCTGGCTCTCACCCTATTTCTTACATTTGGGCATTGAAGAAAATTTAGGAATGGGCAATACTTTAAAAAATGTTTATCTAAAGCTTTGCCTATGGTTATCATATTATTTTAAAATGTAATAGAGAACATTCCCTGTAATCAAGGGTGAGTCAAGGAAAATGGCATCTAAGGGAGCAAGTCAGCCAAACAGAAAACTTGACCCAACACCAAGCTCGTTGTCAGGATCACAGCTGCCACATCAACCAATGAGACCAGGAAAGGAGGCAGCCAGGAAGTCAGGTGCTGCTGCTGGCAAGACGGCGTTCCAGATCCGTTGGCAGTTGGCCCTTCAGCTGCTGTACAACCCCGGTATGGGCCCAGGGGTGTTGGATCTGGTTTTGGATCACAGGAGGGAAGTGTAGTGAAGTACAACCAATATTGTCAACAGCATGATTGTCAAGTTAGTACTAATAATACTTTCGTGGGAAGATGTCTTCTTTTGCTATATAGGGTTTTGTGGGAAAGGAGAGCACAGAAGAAAGCATGTAGCAACTGAAAGCATGAACTACCCTTCTGCTCATGGAAACAGGTTATGGGGTTCTATTTTCCTTTAAGCTCTTGACTCCTGCAGATAGCATGTCTTACTAAGTAAGGTCTCCCAAAACATGCAGAGAGAAGTGAAGAGCAGGTTTGAAGGGTGAATGTGGTTAGAAGGGAGCCCTGGTGGCGTAGTGGTTAGGAGCTTGGCTGCTAACCAAAATGTCAGCAGTTCAAATCCACCAGCTGCTCCTCAGGAACCCTATGGGGCAATTCTACTCTGTCCTATAGGGTTGCTATGAGTCAGAATTGACTTGATAGTAATGGGTTTCATTTGGTTTGGGTGGTTAGAAGAAACATGATACTCTGATTTAAAAAAGAAAACGGACTTTCGCATTTGGTATTACTAACAGAGAGCTGTCACGTTTCTTTCCTTCCATAGAGGAAATAAGTGACCCAAAATAGAAGATGCATTACCCTTTCTGTGATTAGCAACTCACCATGTTTGTTTAGTGTCAAGAAAGTTGTTAGTATCCACCATAAATTTATAATCATAGATCACCCCTCTGAACAAAAATGAATAAAGAGAGAATACATCTTTACGGAGAATCATCTTATGACAAGTTGCAGCTAAGCAGTCCGGGCCTAGCAGACTATCTTGCTTACGTGGAGCAGGTATTCCATAAATGTCTTACGTTCAGGTGCCTGTAAGACAGGCTCGGAGATGAACCAGCACAATCCAGTGTAGTTATGCCCATGGGGAGGAGCTCTGTTTCTGGGTCACCTTGGCCATCCAGACCCTCCCATGAGTTAGCTGCCTTTGGGTTGAGCGCTGATCTCAAATCCAGTTGGCATGACCAGGGTATTGGGCTCATAAAGAGAGTGACCTCTGTTAAATAAAATGAGAGACTGTAAGAATGGAAACTATTAGATCTGAGAAATAAGTGCTAAGACTTAGAATACCTTAAATAAGTAAACATGAGATGGCATTGAATTGGCACTGGCAATCGTAAGAAAAGTTCCATTCTATCTGAAGATGGTACTTCCAGTGAGAGGGGGAAAAGGATGGCTTAGTATAAATTCAGTTAGAGATGGCGATGGGCAACAGTTTTATTCAGCATTTACTAGATGTCAAGCCCCTTTGTGTACTTGATTTCATTTAATCACCACAAAATCCTGCCAAGTAGGAATCTAAGATTTAAGGAGATCAAGCAACTTGCCAATGGTTACTCAGAAAGCAAGTAATGGGCTTTCTGCTTGACTGTGGGTACCCATACGAAGTTGCTCCTTACTTGCTTGAATGGACTGATCTCCCTTCACCTTACGACCACAGTGCATGTTATGGCCTTGGCTTGCGCAGCTGCCAGGACTCATGTTACCACATCTATTGCATTTCAGCCCGAACATTCTCTTTGGAGTCTCTGGGTGGTGTCGGCTCAACCACTGCCCCAGTTCAAACGCTGCCTAAAAAGAAGTCCACTCTTTAAATAGCATCTCGGTGTTATTTTGCTATCTGTGGCATTTATTCTTTCCAGGCGCAAAACCTTTTTTCTCTATCACTGTTTTAGCCCAGCAAGCCGAGTTTTAAAACATATATGCAAAATGTGTGCCAGTGATTCTTCTTGACTCAGGGTAAAAGTTTTAAAAGAACTATTAAAGCAGTACCCTAAACTTATCTTTTTATAAGTATGGATTAGCCCAAAAGCAATCGGACACATACAGATATTTGGAAATGCTGTTAGTGAGCCTGGGTGAGAATACCAGTTGAATTTGTGTATTTAAGGCATTCTAATTAAATGTATCAAAAGTCAATGTATGTTTATTGATTGTGAATGTTATGCAAACCTATTATAACTTACAGTATAGGAAACAAAATATTTAATCTATTAATCATCATATTATGCCTCAGTGACTTTTGGTACTTTAACACCTTAATTCTACTGGTGCTATTGGCTCTCCAGCAGAAAGTAGTAAGCTAAAAGTCAAAGTGTGTAAAATCAAAGATCACTTATTCTATGCTTTGTTTTTACCCTGCCCATTTTCTAAAGTGATTCTCCAGTGTTGGAAGGTTGAAGCACCGGATGTTTTACCAGACTGTAACATCTACTTCAAACTTACCAGGTAACTTGGAAGAGTATTCAGGTATTAAAAGTTTACTCTCAAGTTTGTACAGTTCCTTGATATATATATATATAAATTTCCAGTGACAAATTTAAAATGTCTTACACTACCCAAGATTCAGGTGGGGTTAAAAATTTGACTGCTTTTTTAAACCCATATTTCTAATTGTCTAGTCTTCTTACTCATCACTAATGCTAAATAGGAGCCTTGATGGTGCAGTGGTTAAGAGCTCAGCTGCTAACCAAAAGGTCTGCATTCAAATCCATCAGCCACTCCTTGGAAACCCTACGGGGCAGTTCTACTCTGTCCCATAGGGTCGCTATGAGTTGGGACCTACTTGATGGCACATAACAACAACAATGCTAAATATAGTCTCTGCACACACACAATTAAAGCTTAATAGATGTTTCTTTATCAGCTAGATATGTGTCCAGCTGCAAGTTACAGAAAAGCTGAAAACAATAGCTTAAGCAAATAGAGGTTGCATTATCTCCTACAACTAAATGTCTGGAGGTAGGTAAACTACTGGCCTTGAGTCAATGGTTCAACAATGCCGTGGCAGATGCCACTACAGCTTCTTGGTTCTTTCCTCAGTCATGTTGCCTCATGATTGCAAGATGGTTGCTATACTGCAAGACATCTAGAGTGCAGAAGATTTCCCAGAAATCCATGTTAGACTTGAACTGTGTCCCACTGTGTATATCTGTGTCACATAGCCATTCCTAGCGTCAAGGGAATCGGGAAAGTATTTAGATAGGCATATTACCAACCTGATCAAAATTAGTATTCTTTTTGTGAGGAAGAAGGGAAAGAATGCATATTGGAGAGCCAGTTAACGGTGCCTGCCATAGACTCCTTTGAAAACAAAGCTTTTTATGATAAATGGCTGTCTTGGTTACCTAGTGCTGTTGTGACGAAATACCACAAGTAAGTGACTTTAAAGAACAGAAATTTATTTTCTTACAGTTTAAAACCAAAAACCGAACCCGTGGAGTCAAATTCTACTCATAGCGACCCTGTAGGACAGAGTAGAATTGCTCCATAGGGTTTCCAAGGCTATAACCTTTACGGAAGCAGACTGAAACGTCTTTCTCCCGCAGAGTGGCTGGGGGGTTTGGACTGCTGACCTTTCGGTTAGCAGCCGAACTTAAGTTCATTGAATTCAGGACATGGATCTAGGGAGAGGTCCTTCATTTTTTGTTGCCAGTGAGTTCCTTGACGTTCTTTGGCAATCCTTGGTATCTGTCTTCCCCTGTGTGTGTTCTCTGTGTCTAAATTAAGTCCTTTTTTTTTTCTTTACCTAAAACTTTACTTACATTTTCCTACATATTTACAGATTTCATTGGCCACCATAGCTTGTTCCTCTTTTTATTACTCAGAAGTGATTAGGTTTAGGATCCACCCTACTCTGGTATGACCTCATTAACATTACAAAGAAAACCCTGTTTCCAAACAGGGTCATATTTACAAGTACAGGGTTAAGGATTTCAACACTCATTTCTGGAAGACACAGTTACATCAATAATAATGGCCAAACTATAATTAGTGAAGTTCAGCTGTCTAAGTGCAGGGGATTTATAAGAAGGAGCGGTCCTAGTGTGCCTCTTCCCCTTCCTTACTTCTCTGTCACTGCCTCAGGGAATCAGTGTATTTTGTTGGCAGAAACCTTAGTGATTACTTTACCCTTAAAGAAATAGAGGACTAGAGAGGATAAGTCTATTACCCAAGATCACAAAATTAGTTAGTGGTAGATCTAGAACAAAAAGACAAATTTCCTAATTTAGTGCAATGGTCTGTCCTTTGTACCACACTGTCACTTTTTGTTTGTCTGCCTCTCGTTGCTGCATAATTTGCCTAAAGTGGGTATCTGGAATTGTGGCTGTACTGAAGGAACCCTCTCTCTTCATTTTAGTTGTTCTCCGTATTGAACATCCTACCTCCTCCTAAGTGTAATCTCCAAAATTATTCTTAGAAAGCCTTCCTTACAACTAGTTATAGAAACATTAATGTAGGATGATGAGGATTTGAGTCCTTCCAGAGACGCCTTGAAAGAAAAGTGTGACGATCTACTGAAAATCAGCCATTGAAAACTCTATTGAACACAGTTTTACTCTAATTAATACACAAGAGGTCACCATGAGTCAGAATCAACTCAATGACAACAAGTTCTTTTTTTTGAAGTGTTAATTACAATTCAATATACCTTTGTTGTGATAAATAAAATGTTTGGACTTATTTCTAACATTTTAAATTGGGTTTATAATTTCTATTTCTCATGTTAAATTTTGTTATTTTTTCCTGTTCCTATTTAGATTAATTGCTTTTTCTTTGTCCCTATTAATAGGACTTATGTATTCTATATCTGTTCTTCAATGGTTGCTCATAGGTTTTTTTTCCTAAATTTTATTTATTTTGTTGTTCTTGTTGAGAATATACACAGAAAAACATACACCAGTTCAACAGTTTCTACATGTACCGTTTAGTGACATTGATTACATTCTTTGAGTTGTGTAACCATTCTCACACTCCTTTTCTGAGTTGGTCCTCCCTCATCAACATAAACTCACTGTCTCCTAATGTTCCTATCTAATTTTTCCAGTTGCTGTTGCAGTTTATCCCATAGGCATAGTTCTTAAAAGAGCAATGCTCAAGGCAGACCTTTTTTACTAGTTAAGCTAAACCATATTTTTGGTTTTAAAATGACTTTAGGGGATATTTTTGGTTTAAGGTTTAAAGATTATCTCAGGGCAATAATTTCAGGGTTCATCCACCCTCCATGGCTCCAGAAAGCCTAGAGTCCATAAAAATTTGAAATTCTATTCTGAATTTTCCCCCTTTTGATCAGGATTCCTCTTTGGAATCTTTGATCAAGATGTTTAGTAACGGTAGCCAGGCACCATTCGGTTCTTCTGGTCTCATGGCAAAGGAGGCAGTTATTCATGGAGGCAATTAGTCACACATTCCCTATCCTCTTCCTATTCCTGACTCTCCTTCTTCCTTTGTTGCTCCAGGTGGATAGAGAATAATTGTTGTTCCTTGGATGGCCACTTGCAGGCTTTTAAGACCCCAGTCATTACACAACGAACTAAGATGTAGAACAGAAGCACTAAACATGTTATTAGGCCAATTAACTGGAATATCCCATGAAACCACGACAGTAAACCTCTAAACCAAGGAACCAAATCCTATGAGGTGTTTTGTTGTACATAAGCAGCCTCAGCAGCTACTTTTTTTTTTTTTTTGGTCATTGTAAATGTATTTATCACACACCTTTTGCCAATTCAACTTTTTAGAGGTGTACAACTTATTTTCAGCAACTACAATAATCAGCTGTGCAACCCTACCCTTAATCAATGAAATTTTTCTATCACTGTTAACCCCCCTTTTCCTCCTCCCTCTTGCCTGTGGTAACCACTAAGAAACTTTGGTCTCTATATATTTGCCTTTCCTTGCCTTTTTATGTAAGTAAGGTCATATATATTTATCCTTTTGTGATTGGCTTATTTTGCTCAGCATTGTCGCAGCGGCGACGGTTGTCGGGGTGGCGGAGACAGTAACCAAACACAACTCCTACAGAGAAGTGGGGCCAGGAGGGTCACTCTGAGGAGACGACCCCGGCTTCAGTCCCAGGAGTTTATTTTATAGTCAATACAGCAAACAGTGAAGCAAATAACAGAACAATAGGCTTTGGGTGAGTAACAATAAGTTTCAGGCAAGGGAGAAGGAATTCAGGTAAACAAGCCAATCAGTAACAGGGCAATAGGTTTGGGAAAACAAGTCGTGCCTAATCTCGTTCTTATCACTGACAAGTCTCCAACATGTCGTATATAGCACAGAGGCCTGTGGGGGCTGCAGTTGTCAATAGTGCAGCCGTGTTTAGATGGCATATATCCCACACAGCATAATGTCTTCAAGTTCCATCCATACTGTAGCATGTATCAAGACTTCATTTCTCCTTCTGGCTGAGTAGTATTCCATTTTATGTATGTACCACATTTTGTTTATGCATTTATCTGTTGATGGACATTTAGGTTGTTTCTACCTTTTGGCTACTGTGAGTAGTGCTGCAATGAACATTGGGGTACAAGTTTCTTTTTGAGTCTCTGCTTTCAAGTCTTTTAGGTATATACCTAGTAGTGGAATTGCTGGGTCATATGGTAGTTATATATTTAGCTTTGTGAGGAACTGCCAAGTTGTTATCCACAAGAGCTATACCATTTTGCATTCCCACCAGCAATGGAAAAGAGTTCTAATTTCCCCACATCCTTGTCAACATTTGTTGTTTTCTTTTTTTTTTTTTTCAATCTTAGCCATCCTAGTGGAAGTGAAATGGAATCTCACTGTGGTTTTGATTTGCATCTATCTGATAGCTAAACATGCTAACATCTTTTCATGTGTTTGGTGGCCATTTGAATGTCCTTTTTGGTGAAATATCTATTCAAGTCATTTGCTAATTTTATGATGGGGTTATTTGTCTTTTGTTGTTAAGTTGCTGAAGTTTTATATATATTTTGGTTATTAGATTCTTGTTGGAGATATGGTTTCTGAAGCTATTCTCCCAGTCCATAGCTTATCTTTTCACTTTTTTGGTAAAGCCTTTGGATGAACAAAAGTTTTTAATTTTATCAGGTCCATTTATTTATTTTGTCTTTGCTGTTTGTGTTTTTGTTATAATATTGGAGAATCCACTGTTGAAAGCTAGATTTGGCAGTGTTGCCCCACTTCTTCTTCTAATAATTTTACGGTTTTAGCTTGCACATTTAGGTCCTTAACCCATTTTGAATTTGTTTTTGTGTATGGTGTGAGGTATGGATCCTATTTCATTTTTCTACATGTGGAAATCCAATTCTCCCAGAACCATTTATTGAAGAGACTCTTCTTTCCACATTGAATGGACTTATCAAAAATCAGTTGACCATAGACTCTGGCAAGATGGCGGTCTAGGCAGAAGCACCACGCCGTCCCTCCACAACAAAGATCCGAAAAACTAAGCCAAACAGAGAATCAACAATCCT
>NW_004443969.1:19310431-19346336 GCF_000243295.1 Trichechus manatus latirostris | reverse complement strand
AAAAAAAAAAAAAAAAATCAGTTGACCATAGATGTGTGGCTTTATTTCTGGACTCTCAGTTCTATTCCATTGACCTATGTGTCTATTGTTATACCAGTACCAGGTTGTTCTGATTATTGTAGCTGTTTAGTACATTTTAAAATCAGAAAGTGTGAGTCCTCCTATTTTATTGTTCTCTTTTAACATTGCTTTAGCTATTTGGGCCTCTTGCCATTCCATATAAAGTTGAGGATTGGTTTTTATATTTCTGTAAAGAAGACTGTTGGAATTTTGATCAGAATTGCATTGAATCTATAGATAGCTTTGGGCAGTACTGACATTTTAATGATATTAAGTCTTCCAATCCGTGAACATGGAATATGTTTCTATTTATTTAAGCCTTCTTTAATCTCTTTCAGAAGTGTTCTGTAGTTTCGTTCTATAATTTGTTCATGTGCCTGGTTAGATTTATTCCTAGGTATTTTATTCTCTTAGATGCTGTTGTAAATGGAATTGTTTCCCTGATTTCCCTTTCAGATTTCTCACTGCTGGCATATAGAAACCCAACTGATTTTTGTTTATTGACCTTGTACACTGTAACTTTGCTAAATTCCTCTATTAGCTGTAGAAGTTTTCTTGTGGACTCTGGGATTTTCTATATATAGGATCATATCCGCAAATAGAGATAATTTAACTTCTTCTTTTCCAGTCTGGATACCTTTTATTTCTTTTTCTTGTCTTATTGCTCTGGCTAGGACTTCTAATACATCACTGTATAGAAGTGGTAAGAATGGGCACCCCTGTCTTGTTCCTAATTTCAAGAGGAAAGTTCTCGGTCTTTGTCCTTTAAGTATGATGTTGACTGTTGGATTTTCATTTATGCCCTGAATCATATTGAGGAATTTCCCTTCTATTCCAATCTTCTTTAGGATTTTCATCAAGAAAGGTGTTGAATTTTATCAAATGCTTTTTCTGCATCCGTAGAGATGCTCAAGTCATTCTTTTCCTTTGTTCTATTGATGTGGTGTATTATGTACATTGATTTTCTAAGGTTGAACCATTTCTGCATTCCTGTAATAAATCCCACTTGGACATGTTGTATGACTCTTAATATGCTGTTGGATTCTGTTTGCTAGTATTTTGTTGAGGATTTTTACATCTATATTTATAAGGGATATTGGCCTCTAATTTTCTTTTCTTGTCTTTATCTGGTTTTGGTATCGTGTTACGTTTGCTTCATAGAATGAATTAGGGAGTATTCCTTCCTTCTCTGTCTTTTGGAAGAGTTTAAACAGTATTGGTATCAATTCTTCTCTAAATGTTTGGTAGAATTCTCCAGTGAAGCAATCTGGTCCAGGACTTTTTTTGTTTGGAAGTTTTTGATCACTGATTCAAACTCTTCACTTGTTATGGGTCTGTTGAGACTTTCTATTTCCTTTTGAGTCAGGCTGGGTAAGTTGTATGCTTCTAAGAATTTGTCCATTTCATCTAGGTTATCCAGTTTGTTGCCATATAGTTTTTCATAGTATTTTGTCATAATTCTCTTTATTTCTATCAGGTCATTCCTCCCCTTTTTGTTGTTGGTATCACTAATTATATCTTTATATTCATGTGCCTTGTAATATAATTATATCCTTGCCTTTTGTATATTTGCTATTAAAAAACATGAAGGACAAACATTTACAATTATCACACATGAATATCTTATTACTAGCCCTTATACTTTCCCATGCGTTTATCTTTATTATGGATCCTTCTTTTTATGTATAGCTTTGAATTATTTTCTAGTGTCTTTTCCCTTTCATCAACAGAACTCCCATTAGTATTTTTTCTAGGGTCAGTCTGGTGGATGTGAACTCTCTCAGCTTCTGTTTGTCTGGGAATGTTTTAATTTCACCCTCATTCTTAAAGGATAGTTTTGCTGTGTATAGTATTCTTGGTTGACAGTTGTTGTGGTTGTTTTCTAGCACTTTATGTATACCATTCCATTGCCTTCTGGCCTCCAATGTTTCTAGGAAAAATTGGCACTTTATCTTCTTGGAGATCCTCTGTACGTGACCATTTGCTTCTCTCTCACTGTTTCAGGATTCTTCCTTGTCTTTAATTTTTGAAAGCCTAACTATGATGCAGAACCCTGGTAGCACAGTGGTTAAGAGCTATGGCTGCTAACCAAAAGGTTGGCAGCTCTAAGCCACCAGCTGCTCCTTGGAAACCCTATGGAAGCAGTTCTACTCTGTCCTATAGGGTCGCTATGAGTCGGGATCAACTCGAAAGAATGGGTTAACTATGAAACGTCTGGTAGATCTCTCTGGGTTCATTCTGCTAGGGGTTCTTTGAGCTTCTTGGATTTATAGACTCATGTCTTTTGTTAGATTGGAGAAATTTTCTGTCATTATTTCTTCAAATACCCTTTCTGTCCCTTTTTCTCTCTCATCTCCTTCTGAAATTCCCATGATACATATATTACGTCTCTTGTTGTTGTCCCATAATTCCATTAAACTGTGCTCAGCCTTCCTGAGCCTCTATTCTTGTTGCTCTTCAGTGTCTATAATTTTAAATATCTTATCCTCTAATTAGCTGATTCATTCTTCTGCCTAATTAAATCTGTTGTTAAGTCCTTTTATTGCGTTTCTTATTTTAGTTATTGTCCCTTTCACTTGCATTATCTCTTTTTTTAGATCCTCATTTTGTTCTTGCATTGTTTTCCTTATTTCTTTTAGCTCTTTGTCTAAGTTTTCCCTTAGTTCTTTGATTATGTTTAACATTGCTGTATTATATTCTTCCATTTTTTTTCATTATTTGGTCATCCTTAGATGTGCTTTCACTTCCTTTGTCATGTTCATTGTTTTTCTGTTCTTTGTGTGTCCTGTGATTTTTTGGGGGGCATTGGAATTTTCGAGGTTGTTAACTTTCTCTGTTTTCCCCAGTATTTGGTGTTTTTGGTTGCACTATTTTCTGCGAGAAACTCTTTGGTGGGCAGAGCCTTCAGTCTTTGCTTACTGTTTCCTCTCCCTCTCTGTGATAGTTCCTTCTCCCTCCCTGGTTTAATTAGGATTCGAAAGTTTCAGATATCATTTTTCAACTTTCAATCTCTCCCAAACACACTAGAGAACAGGTTGTGGTCAGTCTGTCCACCAGTGTGCACTGCCACTCAGGAGAGCTATCATGTACTAATCAGTCTGTCCACCAGAGGATGCAGTCCTTTCTCTCTGGTTATTACTTCTTTCCCCCTTTCTCTGTTTCTGCAATCATGTTTTTTAGTCAGAATACTCTCCACCCAGTGAGCCCCCTTCAGGACTGGGTGTTGCCTTCCAGTTTGCCCAAGGTTTCCTTCACTGCTCTGTGGAGTCTGCTTTTATATTCGAGCTGGCATTCAGGGGAAGCACAGGCAGACATTCTTCTGTTTCAGGAGGAAGAGGGGCTGGCACTCCCTAGAAGGACCTCTGAGAGGTCTGTCTTGTTGGTTTCAGAGCCCCAGGGGCCCTGTGGTTGTTGGGAGAGTATTCTCCACTTAGGTGACCTACCTCCTGACTCCACTATAGGGAACCTTCTTCAGGAGTTTGTATTAGTCCAGCACCTGACAGTTACTGGTTAGGGGAGGGTGGTCACACTTCCAACAGGACCCAAACTGATCACCACTTGGCAACCAACAATACCAGGCCGGGGAGGGGGTGTCACACTGGAAGTGGAGGTAGACTAACCCTAACTGACCCCCAGAGAGGCTTGTCCTGTTGGTTTCAGAGTCCAGACCTATGGAATGTACAGGGAGGCACGTAGAGTGCTGACTGTGAGAGCAGATTCCACCGCAGGGCCTTCTGTAGCAATTCACAGCAGGCTTGCAGGTGACAGTACCTGGGTAGGGAAGGAGCTGTCGCACTCCAAACAGACCTCCAAGGAGGTCTGTGTTGTTGCTGTTAGAGCCCTCCCCGTAGTATGTTGGCTGTGGGTGTAGCCTCCACTAAAGATGCCTGCTTCTTAGCACACAGTAGCCTCAGTCAGCAGTCCTCAGCACTGACTGACAGGGGGAGCAGACAAACCAGAACTGACTTTCTGGAAGGTCTGTTCTGTTGGTTTTAGAGGCCTGAGCTATGGGGTACACAGGGAGGCAGGTAGAGTGTTCACTATGAGAGTAGACTCCACTGCATGGGCCTTCTGTAGCAATTTACAATAAGCCTGCAACTGACAGTGTCTGGGTGAGGAAGGTGCTGGCATTCCCCTACTCCAAACTGATCCCTGGGGAAGTCTGCCTTGTTGATTTTAAGGCAGAAGCTTCGGGTCCTGTCTCTTTGTACAGGTAGGGGCTGTGTTGTTTAGGGAAGCAGGGTCTTTTTCTGAGGACTGTGTGGCTGCTGGCGGGGGTGGGGGGGCAGGGACTGTGGGAGAAGTAATTTTCCTACTGTATACACTCGTTGATTTGTTGATTCTTGCCTGTCTGCAGTTCCCCACTGCTTTCCTCAGTTCCCCAATTCAGAGTCTCTAGAAGCCAAGCACCATGTGCTTGTATTTGTGGGGGAGGGTCACAACAATGGTTTGTTTACACCTCCAACTTCCAGTCTTTTCCTCCTGCTTGGCCTTCCTCTGTTCCTCATAACTTTTTAACAATTACACTTAATACATTTGCTTTCATTTCCAATCACTATATTCTTCCATCATAAATATATTATTTTCCCTTTGTTTTTATCACCTACACTAAGTCATTATTATTTTTCTATCTCAACATTTACTTAGATTTTTCCATATATTTACCAATTTCTTTGACCATCATAGTTTATGCCTTTTTTTTCTTCTGGCTCAATTTTCTTCTTACTTGAGTACATCTTTTGATGGTTCCTTCAGTGAGGAATCTGAGGATGGCCAACTCTATCAGTCTTTATTCAAAAATCCTTTATCATATTCTTAATCTTTAATTATAGTTGAGTTGGGTTCAAAATTCTAAGTTGATAATTGTTTTCCCATAGCACTTTGCAGTTATTACTCCATTTCCTGCTGGTTCTATTTAAGCTGATGAAAAGTCTGCATCACTGTAGAGTCTGTTACTCTTTAGTTAATCTGAGTTTTCTCTCTGATTGATTTTAATATATATGCATTTTTATTTTTAGTATTATGTATTTTTATTATGAAGTGTTGAATTATGGATTTATTTTCATTTATCCAGCTTAGGACTCAGTGGTTTTTCTAAATCTAAGTGTTGATATCTGTCTTAGTTATCCAGTACTGCTCTAACAGAGATACCACAAGTGGATGGTTTTAACAAAGAGAAGTTTATTCTGTCACAATCTAGTAGGCTAGAAGTCCAAATTCAGGGCACCAGCTCCAGGGGAAGGCTTTCTCTGTCTATTGGCTCTGGAGGATGTTCCTTGTCATCAACCTTCCCTTGGTCTGGGAGCTTCTCCACTCAGGAACCCTGGGTCCAAAAGAAACGCTCTGCTCCCAGAGCTGCTTTCTTGGTGGTATGAGGTCCCCAACTCTCTGCTTCCTTCTCTCTCCTTTTATCTCTTGTAAGATAAAAGGTAATTCAGGCCACACCCCAGGGAAACTGCCTTTACATTGGATCAGGGATGTGATCTGAGTAAGGGTGTTGCATCCCACCCTAATCCTCTTCAACATAACCCAGTCCTGCCTCATTAACCACAGGCAGAGATTAGGATTTACAACACATAGGAAAATTACATTAATCACAAAATGGAGGACAACTATACAGTACTGGGAATCATGGCCTAACCAAGTTGACACATATTTTGGGGGGATACAATTCAATCCATAACAATATCTTTCAGCTAGTGTGAGAATTATCTAGACATTATCTCTTTGAATATTGCTGCTCCCTTACTATTTCATTTCATGCCTCTATCACTCCTATTACATATGTGTTTGACCATCTCATTCTTCCCTTCATGTCTTTTAGCTTTTTTTTTTTTTTAAATTCTATTTCAGTCTCCTTACCTCTGTACTGGAGCCCTGGCGGTGAAGTTGTTAAGCGTGTGGCTGCTAACCAAAAGGTCAGCAGTTCGAATCCACCAGCCGCTCTTTGGGCAGTTCTACTCTGTCCTATAGGGTCACTATGAGTCGGCAATTGACTTGACGGCAACGAGTTTGTTTGGTTTTACCTCTGTACTAATTGTGGACAGTTTCCTTAGATATGTCTTCCAGTTCACGCATTAGCTGTGTAGCTACTGATCAGCCCATCCATTTAATTTATTTTATTTTAATGAATATATTTCTCATTTCTACAAGTGATATTTGATTATTTTTTAAATCTGCCTTTCTTTTTTTCATTATATTTTTTTCTTTCATGTTTATAACTATTCCTTCATTTATATCATTCTAAACAAACTTAATTCATAGTGTCTTTCAGATTGTTTTATTATATTAAGGTATTATGGGTACCAGGCCTTCCGTTTGTTGTGTCTCCTGATTCTACCTTATGAAAAATTGCTTACTTTTGTGGCTTGTCATTTTTGTATTATAAGTTTTTTTTTATCTGTAGGATTCTTGGGCACCCCAGGCTGTGTAAAAACAAAAACAAAAAGACCAACCAAACAAAAAAAACAATTGCTGTTGAGTTGATGCTGCCTCATGGTGACCCCATGTGTTACAGAATGAGCTCCATAGTGTTTTCTTGGCTGTGATCTTTACAGAAGCAGATCACCAGGCCTTTCTTCCAAGGCATCACCGGATGCGTTCAGACCGCCAGCCTTTCAATTAGTAGCCTGAGCGCAAACCGCCCAGGGACTTCCAGGCCATATAAGTTTATTCGTGTTCCTATAAATCTATATTTAGATAGTGTGTTTGCTTTGGTCTGGTGCATTTCCTTTGTACATTAGATTCTTTATTTGACATTTTCAAATAACTCTATACTTTCATTAGGTGCATCTTTGGGGATTTAATATTTGCTGAGAATGTTTTCTTCTTTTGTAGCAAGTAGAAACAAATTTTCTTATTGTTTACCTGAGCCCATGTCTTCCACAGTTACTGTTTTGTCAATTCATGTGTTTATCACTCTGACCACAAGTTTCCTGTTTATTTTGGAAGTAGGTAATTTTCTCTTTCTTTTAAATTCAACTATATATTTATTACATTTTTTTGTTATATTGCATCCCACATTTCTATAAGTTTTCACCAAAAGAGTGATTTGTGTTAGTTCAGCCTGTCATGTTGCTTGAAACAAGAAGCCTGTTATTATTACTATTATTAATTTCATTGAAACACTATATATCAAAAGACTACTGTCATTCTTACTATTATTGTCATTTCTATGCCATTTTAAGAATATAATCATATGGCTGCTGGAATCAAATCCTCAACTAATCTGAGTTGTAACTTTTTCATATTGTTTTTACGTGACTGGTTTCTGTATTTTAGATTATGCTTGTGGCATAGATATAAAAAGAAATAATTTGTGTAGATTTATATGAATTACATACTATTTTGAATTCCTTTAGGCAAATATATTAGAGTTTTATCTTTAGAGTCCTTGAATATTAATTTATTTTTTTCTCCATGCCTCTGAGATCCCCTTTTTAATTTTAGCAAACTCCCCACTTCTCCACTCTTATTACGACCCAAGAGGGTGAAAGGAAGATATTGGAAGAATTGGTGAGAAACAACAGAAAGAAAAAAATGTTAAATAATAAATTGACAGAAGGGAAAGAAATAAAAAAATAGGGAAGTAAATTTTTAAGAGGAGAAGGCGAGATAATGGTATACTGAAGGAACGTGAATAAATAAAAAGAGAAGGGGCCTCTGGGAGAGAGAAAATATAAAGCATTTTGGGTGAAGAATACAGGAAAGGAACAAACATCATTTATGCCTGTATGTGGTGGACATCATACTAGACACTTTTTGTTCATATCTCATATGTAGCCTCGAAAAATCGTATGAACTATGATTTATTGTTTTATTTGGTAAATCAATTACTCAAAGAAGTTAAATAACTCACCCAAGATCTGAAGACTTAGTAAAAGCCAGAGCCACAATTCACACCCAAATCTGTGTGAAACCAAAAATGGGCAGGATTGCAAAGGTCACTCCACACCCTCTGTGTGGAACGTAGGACAGATGCCCCTGCTTCTTTCTTCTTTTCTTTGCCAGCTGATTACGTCTCTGATTAGTATAGGACAAAGGAAAATACACAGAAGAGAAGCAGCCTGACAGGGTTGAAAAGGAAGTAGCTGGGAGAAAGGGAGATGATTCATTTATAAGCTTTTTGTCCTCTAGAAATGTAAAAGCCCTCCTAGGAGGAGAGAGTGTGGTGTGGAGAGACAACCTGTGCCTTGAAGAAGGCGTCACCCAGAGGTAGAAGGGAACAGAAGAGCTGAAGCCTCTTCAGGCCTCCCTACCTCAGGAAGTCACAAACTCCAAAGCCTTTGCAAAAGCTCTTTAGAATCCTTCCTCCTCTTCATTCACTTTAGTTATCTGCCTGTCTGACCAATGTAGCCCTTCAAAACCCAGTCTCCAGTCAGTGTTTCTTGAATGTCCACAACCAAAACTGACTCCGATTCGTGGTGATCCGATGTGTGTCAGAATAGAACCATGTTCCATAAGATTTTCAATTGTTGGGTTTTAGGAAGTAGATCACCAGACCTTTTATTCTGAGGTGCTTCCGGGTGGACTCGAACCTCCAAACTTTCCATTATCAGCTGAGCATGTTAACTGTTTGCACCTCCCAGAGACTCCTGTTTAAGACTTCATACAACTTAAATAGGGTTTGCTGCAGTATTTACCAAAAAACAGTATTATACAGCAATTTTAAAAAAACCAAACAAGGGCTATTTTCCTGACTGAGGATACTGCATATCACGTCTCCATGATGTTAACAGTGGGATGAAGGTCATGTCAGACACAGGGGAAGGTCAACTCATCTAGTCATTAAAGCTAAAAAAAATCAGAAGCACTGTATTTTTTTTTTTTTAATTCCTGCTAATTCTTTATCACCACTCTTATTGGGTAATTTTTTTTTCCAGAGGTGAAATAAAAAAAAAAAAAAGGTCATTTTTAATCCCTAAATTCTAGTTTAGTGTTATCTTGAATCAATTCCTGAGTTTGATAAACCCGTCACTTAAAATTGTCTATTCTAATTAGAGACACATTTGGAGCTTTTAATCAAGAATGAGAATTTCTTTCCGCTCTCTTTCAGGTGTCTGTAGAGCCTGTTAAATCTTTTAGAGCAGGAGTGAAGCTCCCTCCTCAAATCTTAAACTGTCCATGCTTTTGAACTCCCTTTCTCTTTTAAAGCTGTTAAGGTTAAAAATTAAGCCCCCACAGTGAAGGGCACCTGTATGTGCTCGCCCTATTATGCAGCTATCCTGCATGCTTTACAGCTGTCTAAATTAGCATAATTAAATCCACATCAATTAAAAACCTCAATCACCTCTTTCCCCTTCATATGTAGATGGTGACATTTGTCTAAGGTGGGAAGTAACAAAGGAAGTTTTTAACAGTTGAAGACCTGGCTGAAAAGAAGGGTAATAGCTTGATCTATTGTGCCGGGTTTACCTTAACTGTAAGAGAAGTGGTCAATGAGAGCTTTTTGGCCAAAGGAGTATGCAGTTTGCATTTCAATGCTGCTGGCAGGCAGGGCTGACCATTAGAGATGTGCATTTTACAACAGGCCTCCCCTTCTATTGCTCCTTATTCTCCAGTAATGAGGGTAAACAAAGCACCATTATGACTTTGGTGGTGGTGGTGGTGATGGTTTTTAAACTGGGGAAGCCTAGCGACCTCAGGATGGTAACAAGACTATACCGTGTGGGGCTGGCAAAGAGAATTCCTGGAGATGAAAACTGACGTGGGGTCCAAGGGTTAATTTCTGGAACAGACGAATTTGCATACAAATGAAAAATGATGGGATTTCTGTTCTCCTAAATTTTCAATGTCATCAGCATCAAACAGCAGCCCCTGCTCCCTTGTCCTTAGAAGAATATTCATTACTTTAGAAGAAGGGACACCTTGTTTGGTGTTAAACTCAAGGCAGGTCAATGACTTCATTTGTGAAATTTCCTTTGGAGTGTGCATTTTCTGTGCATCTTTGTAATTCTTCCAAATATACCTTGAATAATATTTATTTTTATGTTTATCAACTTTTCTGAATAAGCATTGAGTGGCACGTGGTTGACTACTTTGAGTCTACCTTTTTTCATCCTCATGAGCTACATTTGGCTGACTTTCTGTTTATGTTATTGCAGATGATGACAACTGTTGATCTATGTCAAAAGTCACATGATGTGAGAGACAAGACATAACAATACTTATTAATTTCCCCAAAGCACACGCTATTTCTCCATTCTTATTCTGACTTTTAGTTATTTGCTTTTTTGATTACATAATTAATACCTGCTCGTTTTTGTAATGTCAGAAGAATATAAATATGCAAAGAGAAGAAAACATTTTTTTAGAATCCTACTTTCCAGAGATAACTACTAGTTAATATTTTAACATACAGGTGGCTGTTCATATCTGAGAGTTCTGCATCCCCAAATTCAACCAACAGAGGATACAAAATATTTGGGGGTGGGGGGGTGCAGACTTTTTTTCTTATCATTAATCCCTAAACAATACAGTATAATAACAACTACTTACACAGCATTTACATTGTATTAGGTATTGCAAATAATATAGAGATGATTTAAAATGTCCAGGAGGATGTGCGCAGGTTATATGCAAATACTACACTATTTTATACAAAGGTCTTGAGCTTCTGTGGAGTTTGGTATCCGCAGGGGGTCCTGGAACCAATCCCCTGTGGATACTGAGGGACGACTGTGTATCTTTTCTTTCCTTTTCCCCCCATGCTTTATCACTTTTAAACTATCAGCCCATTGAAGGTAGGGACCAGGTATGGTGCATGTAGCAAGGAAAATCAGATAGTGCAGCTTCTCACAAGTCAAAATCTCTCCCTTCTCCACTCTAACACCAGTGATCTATGAGATCCAAAAAACTTACAAAAACCTCTGAGTTTTCCCTTTTATAAAGTATAGTTAATTCTAGATACTGTTTTTAGACGTACATTAATGACTGCTAACTTACATCACGGGGGTATTTGTGGTTCAGTGGTAGAATTCTCGATTTCCAAGTGGGAGATCTGGGTTTGATTCAGGCCAATGCACCTCATGCACAGCCACCGCTCATCTATCAGTGGAGGTTTACATGTTGCTATGATGCTGAACAGGTTTCAGCAGAGCTAGGACTAGGAAGAAAGGCCTGGTGATCTACTTCCAAAAATCAGTCAGTGTAAACCTTGTGGATCACAATGGTCAGATCCAAAACCAGTCATAGGGGATAGCATAGGATCAGGCAGGGTTTTGTTCTGTTGGCAGCTAATAACAACAATGTACGGGCAGGCCCCAGGTTATGAACAAGATCCATTCCTAAATCTGTCTTCAAGTCGAATTTATAGGTAAGTAGGAACAGGTACGTATGATTCTTATTCAGTGTCAGTCAAATATTTGTCTTAGTATATAGTACATATTTTACCTTTCTATGCATATAAGACACTTAAGAAACACTTCCAAATACACTAAAACATTTTAAACATAATAATACAGTACATAAAAATAATAACAATTGTATTTAACTCAAACTTTTAATACAATAGGCTTTATGGCAGTCCATTCGTAAGTAGGAGTTATCCGTAAGTCAGACATTGGTAACCCGGAAACTGCCTGTACATCGAAATTCTTCTTTAATTTTTAAATTCCTTTAAAAATTCTTCTTTAAATTCAAACAGACAATATCAAAATGGATCAGGTTACTTGATTAGATTTGTGTAATGAAAAAAGTTTTTTTTCTAAATGCATATTGAGAAACTGTTTTAATTCTCCTGGAATCCAGATTTCTGGGTCCATGGAGTTGGGGTAACCCACCCAGGCCATTAATCCTTAGGTGTTCTTTTAAACCTTGAGCCTTTAAGAAACTGGTTTTCCTGGAATCCCCATCAGGTCAAACAATAGCCTAGTAAGCAACTTAAAGAACACCGTTTTGCCTTAGGCATTGAGCTCTTTTGGAGACTTATCTATGTGCAGTCTGTTTCAAGAAGCAGGAACTCCAGGATCTGAATGGAAGCTGTTTTAGGATATATGACATATCTTTAATGACTCTGTTTTTTACAACTGACTGACCCTGAAACCCTACAAGTGTTCTAAGTTTATCTCCTGAGAAACCAACATGAAAGGAATTTACAATGACCTTCAGGAGACTACCCTACCTGGACCCTACCTACATAACCTGCTTTCATTATTCCCTCTTTGGAGCGCCTTCCCGATATTTATGGTTTGACCCTGCCCTATTCTAATGGTATCTACTCACAAAAAATATATTCTGTTACACTAATTTTTGGAGTTTCTCTTTGCATTTAGGTTTTTAACAACATTTTATGTAAGTGTATATATATATATTTCTTCCTCAGTTCTTTGAAACGGTAGAATGTCTCGGTGGGCATGCCTTAACCTACAGACTCTTGCTATTTGCCTGCAGCTGCTGTGAGAAATAGTTTGTCCAAGTGAAACTTTTTATTAGGCCATTAAATACTGTCTAAGATCTTTACTTCTCTTTCATGGGTGGGATAGTTCATTGGCAATTTTTCCTATTTTTTTCCTAAACTATTAATATGAAGAAAGGAATCACGCATAAAGTTTAGAAAACTTATTTATAAAAAAGAGGAAGGTTCAACTTTTGGGACATGAAATGATTAAGAAATCCCTTAAAGAAATTTGGAACTGAGGCAACCAAATTGCTATGATACATAAACTATGAAACCAAACCCACTGCCATTGAGTCGATTCCAACTCATAGTGACCCCATAGGATTTCCAAGGCTGTAAATCTCTGTGGAAGCAGACTGCCAACTATGAAGGCAATAAAATAATGTGTCACTTACACACTCCGTTGCCATTGAGTCAATGTTGACTCATAGCAACCCCATAGGACAGAATAGAACTTCCCGACAGGGTTTCCAAGGAGCGGCTGGTGGATTCGAACTGCTCATCTTTTGGTTAGCAGCCAAGGTCTTACCCAATGCGCCACCAGGGCTCCAGAATAATGTGTAGGGTAATAAAATGTATCTGCTTTAACCTGGAACTTCACATGCAAATATGCAATCTATTTCTGGTATGATAAGTACCTTTAACTGATGTGTGAAGAGTTTATCAGAAATACCTTAAAGTTTCTCATCAACTAAGTTGTTTTTATTGTGATTATGACTTGCTGAAGGATGATTTTGAGCCAACAAATGAAATATTTCCAAGTCCGGATACCCTGTTTAGACAAGGAGCTTTATATTGATTCTAGTCTACTTTCACTTAACCCTATGTCACAAATACCACAAAGACATAATTAGAAAATTTGGTACAACATTTAGCTCTGGTCGCTGTGTGATGGAATTGTTTGACTGCTGAGTAACTGAAGCTTGTTTGCATCCCAGTGTGTCGGGAAAGGCAAACTTCAAAGAAAATATTATATCTCCCAACTCCAGGGCCTGAGTGTCTTGGAAGTATAGTACAGCAAGGCTTAAAACTCCCTGCTGAGGAAAGGGCAATTTGACACTGAAACTCCTGTTAAATCACTATTGAAACACTGGTTTGCAAAAGGATTCTTATTAGATAAATATAGTTAAAGCCTCAGAAGGCAGGGGGAAAATACACCAAGTCATTGGGAAGAAAAAAAAATGGGGAAGAAAAATCTTTAAAGTTGGACAGTATGTTTTGACAAAATCTGGAGATTTTAAAACATGTATCTACACATTTATTTTATAAATTGTACATAAGACTGGCTCCTTTTCCAGTGCAAAATCAAATATTTAGATTTGCAAAAACCTATGGAGGCCAGATTTTAGACAAAAAGGGATTTTTTTGTCAGACTGTCAGTCTCTGAATTTCATCACAATCTGTTCAGCTGTTTTTGTTGCAGGCAGGCATAAAACGTACTGGGTAAGTGTGTGTTTGTATTTATTATTAAAATGGGGATGCTAAATCCTGCTTTCTAGCAGTCTTCACATTCTTTAAGCCTGTGTTGGTCACAGAGAAGCAGACTCATGGTGTACAAGTATGAAAATCCTACGTAGAGGGGAGGGAGAGAGGGGGCAATGGCACACTTGAAGGACCAGCTCCAACCTGCAGAATATGTTTCTCAGCATTTTTTTTTTCTAATGACCCCAATATTTTCTCTCAATAACTTTCCCTGCACCTATATGTATTGATTCTTGCCTTGATGAGAGGTGGGCAAATGATTTGCTGGTGGCAGATCTGAATATGTTTTGTTTAATTATCATAATTCCTGACTTCTGTCCTCTGTACTAATCTGAAAACAGTAACTTGGGCTGACAGTTTCAATGTCATTTAAGGTACACGTATGCGTACATGCAAAGATTGCCTAATTAAAGCTAGAACTTGAACCTTTAGTAGGTGGGACATTATAATAAAACAAACAACAAGCACCAGATCTTACATAATTTTTATGCTTATGGACCTGATTTTTGGGTAAGATGAGATTCCTTGATACATGGTATTGAAATGCAGAGCCCCACCTAGCTGAGGTGAAGTTCAAGATGATATCATTCTTCATTCGCAAAGGAGGAGAGTACAGTTGTTCGTAGTCACAGATCAACTACGGGAGTGTGAACATTTGAGGTCTATTTTCATATTTTACAGAACTACAATAGAAATTATATCTTTAACTGAGATAAATATACAGGTTTACTAGAACTCCAGGTTTCTTTGCTTCTAGCTGGTTTTATACCAACTCAGTGTAAGACCAGTGTCCCCATTCTGATCAAAAGTTCAGATTAGCACTTTTATATGTTTCTGATTAATAACACATGGGAAAAATGAATGCTTATTGTTTTAGAAATGTGGTTTGCAGATAAATTCACTCTAAACATCAGATCCTTGGGAAAAAATAATTAAAAATGGTTAAGAGTCACTGAGGAGGGAAATACAACCTGGGAATCCCTTAAGATTGCTTCTGGGTCTCAGATCTATGAATTCTTTAAGTATACAGTATTAAGAGCCCATCAAAATACAGCAAAGTAGTCCTCCCCCCAAATTTTTAACTAAGTGAATATTGTCCCTAGATTCACAAAGAATGATAAAATTCCAGCATACTGTGTGTGTAGACAGAATAATGGCCCCCTGGAAAATGTCCACATCCTAATCCCTGGAACCTGTGAATATGTTATATTATATGGCAAAAAGACCTTTGCAGATGTGATTAAGTTAGAGAACTGGAGATAGGAGATTATCCTGGGTTATGTGGGTGGGCCCAGTGTCATCACAAGGGTCCTTCTAAGAGGGACACAGGAAGAGTCAGGGTCAGAAAAAGAAGTTATGATGATGGAAACACAGGTTGGAGTGATGTGCTTTGGAGATGGAGGAAGGGACCACAAGTCAAGGAATGCAGGTGGTCTCTAGAAGCTGGGAAAGGCAAGGAAACAGATTCTCCCTGAAACCCCCAGAGGGAACACAGCCCTGCCAATACCTTGATTTTTAAACTTCTGACATCCAAACTGTAAGAGAATACATTTGTGCTGTTTTATGCCACTACATTTGTGGTAATTCGTTACAGCTGCAATAGGAAATTAATATACCATGGCAGAGACTGGCTGGCTAGATGCTCACCAATCGCATTTCCTCTTCCTGAACATACAGGAAGACTGCATCTCCCAGCCCCCTTTAGTCTGGGCCACGTGATTGGGTGGCCAATTGGAAGTGGATGGAAGTGGCATACATCACGTTCTGGTCTGGCCATAAGTCCTCCTGTGTAATCTTTTATGATTTCTCTTTCCTTTTGGTGGTGACAGTGGAAACCATATGCTGGAATACAAAGAGGCTGGATCTTCCAGTCGCCACTTGAAAGAAGCTACCAAAAAAACTTCCACTGTATTAATCTACTGACTTTGGGAGTTGTTTGTTACAGCCACTAGCATTAATTGCCCTTACTAATATAATACCCAAGAAAAATTTCATGAAGTTTGAACAGCAGCAGTTTTACTGTTGAAAGATGTGTACCATTAAAGAAATACTAGACAAAATACAGAATTGTCATTTGCCGAATCATTTTAAGACGTCGAAAGAATGTAGCTTCATTAGGAAACTGTGGTTTTAAATCCAAAATTTCAAGGAATTCTACTGACTCTGGAGAATACTAGACGTACCAAATGACAGGAAAATGCAGTAGAAACTGGAGAATGCAGTCAAAGAAGGTCAACATGTGCAGTGGATGGCACAGCTCTTGAGTCCTATCTGCCCAGGATTCATTTCCCTTTCTTCTGGTAGCAGAAATAATAACGCCTATTGCTTGCTACCTTCTGGGGACTCAGTGTACCTTGCTCTATTCTGGTCAGTGGGCAGACATGGAACCCAGGTTACATCCATCAGTCTCTCTTCTGGGAATTTAATTTTCAACAAAATTACACAGAGAGTGGTTGGAGCTCCTAGATGCCCAGAAAGTTTTTTTTTTTTTTTTAAATTTTCCAAGACCTAATTATTCACTTGGAGTCCCTAGATGGCACAACTGATTAAACATTTGACTGCTAACTGAAAGATTAGTGGTCTAAACCCACCCAGAAGCACCTCAGAAGAAAGACCTGGCAATCTGCTTCTGTAAGGTCTTGTGGAGCAGTCCACTCCATGGCAACTGGTACTAGTGGTAGTTATTCATTCATTCAACAAATATTTATTTATGTGCCAGATACCATATAAAATAGCAAAAAAAAAAAAAAAGTTGCTGTCCTAATATTCTACTGAGCAAGAACAGCAATAGAAATAAATTAGCATAGTATGAAGTATATGAAAATGACAAGTCTTCAGGAAAAAATAAAAATTAAAAAAATGAGGGATGAAGATAGAAAGCTTCAGGGTTGAGGTGGGATGGACATTTTCGATAGGGGATAAAGGAAGGTGTCACTGAGAAGGTGATATGTGAAAACACACCGGAAGGGAGTGTGAGAGTCAGCCATGAGGAAACCTGGGGAAAGGGCCTGAGGTGGGATTGTGTCCCTGGTATCTCGGAGGCATGTGTGAGTGGAACAGAGTGAAGAAGGGAAAGGGTAGCAGGAGGTGACTTTAGAGAAGTCTGGAGATCAGGGACAGATCCTTAGGGCCTTGTAGTTCCGAGTAAAGAGTTGACTTGGAAGCTGAGTGAGATGGTAGCCATTGAAAAGTTTTAAGAAGGATAGTGACATTTTTTGACTTACATTTTAATATGGTCTGTTCTCATGGTGGAGCCCTGGTGGCACAGTGGTTAAGTGATATGTTGCTAATCAAAAAGTCTGCAGTTTGAATCTACCATCTGCTCCTTGGAAACCCTAGTGGGTGGTTCTACTCTGTCCTATGGGGTCACTAAGTTGGAATCAACTCGACAACAACAGGTTTTTTTTTTTTTAATTCTCATGGTAGAAGGGACCCTGATTATGCAATGGTTAAAGCTCTTGACTGTGAATTGAAAGGCCAGCAGTTCAAACCCACCAGGCGCTCCTGGGAAGAAAGGTGTGGGAGCCTGCTTCCACAAAGATTTACAGCTTTGGAAACCGTATGGGGCAGTTCTACTCTGTCCTATAGGGTCTCTATGAGCCGGAATCAACTCGACAGCAACTGATTATTCTCTTCCTTGGGTTGAAAATAGCATGAGGGGAGGCCAAGGGCAGAAGCCAGGAGACCAGTTAGGAGCCTAATGCGTTCATCCAGGTGAGAGACCCTTGTGGCTTGGAACAGTGTGGTAGACATTGAGGTGATGAGAAACTATTGGATTCTGGAAATATTCCATTGTTCAGCTTTTCCTTTGACTCTGAGAGCTCCTCCATATCCTTCCAAGAAATTACTTTTCTCTCTAAAGTTAGACATTCAGGATTTTAATTCTTGCAACCAAAGAACCCTAACAGATTTAGAATGTCCATAGCTAATAAGACAAATAATAACTTTTTACTAGCTGGTTGACCTGAGGTAAGTCACTTAACCTTTCTGCATCTTGGTGTCTTGCTTGTAAAATAGAGAAGTAAAAGCATATTGAACCTTATGAAACTGCCATTTTTATAGGTAAAAAATGGTCGAATGTCAACACTTTCATATGGTTCACCACAGAACCTACCATATTGGTAGCTGTGAAGATTAAATGAGTTAATACCTGTAAAGCACTTAGAATGGTGCCTGGCACATCCTAACAGCTGAATAAGGGTTAGCTATTACTTTGGTTATTATTATCAGTGCTTTTTAGTGTTCTTTCACATTCATTTTCTAATTTAGCCCTTTTAACAGACTAGTGGGACAGACAGGGCAGGCAACATGTTCAAAAGAGCCTTTTTACAGCACTTTAAAAGGTGTCTGTTCACACATCATGCCATTTGATTCTCAAAACAACTCCATGTGGTATGTAGCACATGTATTCAAGTCTGCTTTGCTTATTTAAATTAAATACTGAAATAGTAATAAAAAAGCCATTTGTACATGTTTGATTTTTTTTTCTATAGTTGTGGGTTAAAATTATTATGTGTTTACCCTCACATGGGGTAAAGTAATTGATGAGACGCTTAAAAGCAAAGTTTGGAGCTCTTGACTTCTAGGATGCAGTTCAATGATCATGTCCTCCTTGAAAGCTCTCCAAGGTTCTTGTGGGCAGATTTCATCACTCTCTCCTCCCGGTTCCGTACCACGTTGCTCATATCTGTTAGGATAGAGAGATGTTTTGTAACAGTACATGTAGTATTGTAATCTTTCTGTTTATCTGCTTATCTCCTATGATCTGATTACTTAATTTTCTCTGATTTCTCCAAACCCAGCACGATATCAGGCACAAAGTGGTGCCAAATAAATAAGAAAAAATGAAGGAAATAAGGGAACTAAGTGGAGCGAGGAATAAATGATTATTCTGTTTTATTCATTTAGAAAACCAACACCCTAAGTAGTGAAGTGGATTGTCCAATTTCACAAACTAGTAAATGAGTAAGCCAGGAGTCAAGCCCAGGTTGCACAAAACCATGCCCAGAATGCCATCAAATGTGGCATAAACCTTCAGCCCAGAATGAAGCAGTAGGTGTAGAGTGTGCTCAGCCTTGAATGTGCCTACTAGACGAAACTCAGCCCAGATGGCATATCCAATTTAATCAACATCACCTGTGAGCCAAACTGAACAGTAAATGTTAAGACAGGATCACTAATAATGGGGAACTGGAATGTAGCCAGAATTAAAACAATGATCTGCTTAACAATCCCTCTGGGCTGGATGCATGTGGAGAACAGATAAATGCTGGATATCGAAACAGCTGTTCTATGGCAAACTGAAATGGGGCAATCATAGATAGCAAAGGGAGAAGAAACACTTGAAAGTTGTCTTAAATAAAGTAGTACTTTAAATAGTGTGTGACCTGGTGGTGGCCTTTTAGGAAACAACCACCACCCACAAACCAACCTGGCATGCATTTCTAGAGAATGAGGTAGCTTTTGGTGAGCAAAACCTATAGAATTATAAAAGGCAATGTCAACTGGGAACAATGAGTCCCAATACACTTAGACAGTACTAGTCTAAATACTACCTTGGAGTAGGAAAACCAGTGCTCTAAATTAAAATTCTGTATATCATCACCTCCTGAACTTTGCCTCCTATGCTTGGCAATTCTCCCTGAAATTTTGATAAGTATTGTATAAAATACTCTTCTTTTCATATTCTTTTAAAGAGTATTATACACACATACTACAATTATTTTAAGAGTATATTTACATGGTGTCGTCTCATCAGTATCATAGATTACCTTAACTCAGAAACCAGAGTTGATGTTCAAAATACTTAACAACTAGCATGGCGAAGACATAGACCAACCAGAATGCCAGCTTGTACACCATCTTGGTTTGCACCAGCTATTGTCCCAGTCAAGGATCATTCTTTTGAGCTGATGATTATACACTGTGTAGTAGGATTATACACATACAATATGCTCAGAAAGGACTTCTTGATTGATTGATTCCACAAGTTCATTTTTTATACCAGTCTGTCATTTGGGGAAATCCCATATCATTGTGTAATTTATCATCCATACAACTGTATTAAAATAAGCATGCCAGTTAGGTACTCAGGAGTAGGGACTAAAAAATAAGCAGGAAACCAAGTAAAAAATCAGTTTTGTTTTTTAAAATTCATGTAGTCAACAGATATTTTTGAGTAAATGCTCTACATTACTGTGCTGATGTCTGGGAATATAGAGATAAAAAGAACTGTGCTGACATTCAAGGAGCACGTAGCTTAGTAGAAAGAAAAATTTTTACCACTGTTACTACTAACTATAATATGACCAAATGTTTTAAGAATAATTTCAGTATAATCATTTTAACAGCTGTAAGATCACTATAGGATTGGTAAGTATAGTTGAATTTCATGTATATAAACATTGGATCATCTCATCCAAACTTTCCAGTGTGGGAATTCCCATCACAGCTGCCCTAAGAGTAGGTTAGCAGCTTTGTTTGAATACTCACAGTACTGCGAGAGAAACCATTGCCTTGTAAGGGAAGCTACATAATTTTAAAAGAATGAATTTTCATATTTTAAAAAAACAGTTTGCAAGATATACAATAATTGCGGATTTTCTCACATGCCTTTCTGTAAATTGTTCACTAAAAATTTAGGTAAATCAGATCTTAAGATCCAAGAGATTTTTAACTTCTAACCAAAGTATCTTCTGATTTTTACCGTTAGATATAAAAATGAGTTATCTAGTGTAACATTCACTAAATCTCTATAGCTCTATCATAATACATCATGAAAGGGTATTTATGTAGAAGGAAAACACCAGGAAAGCAAAAGGAATTTTCATCCACTTCCGCTTTCCTTATTTAGTTGGGTCATTTGATCCCAATTTGTAAGTTGTTTACCAACCAGTTCACTTAACTTTAAACAAAATCTTTCAATATTCCCTAACCATTTTGAAGTGGGCAAACATTTATTGAGTATCTAATAAATTCTGGTACTCTGATAACCAGTAATCAGTTGCTACCAAGTGGATTCTGACTCATGGCAATCCCATGTATAGCCCTAGGTTATAGGACTACATAGATACCATCCCAACACTTAAGGAGCTTATAGTCAAATCAAGAGAGGAGGACATGTGAGTAAACAAGAGCAAACATGTGGTCTAAACACTTGTGATAACATATCAGCAGGAATAGTCAGTACTATTTTCCATAAACATTAGACTTCATCAAATTAACCAAGTTCCAAGGAGAGAAAGAAATACTTAAAAATATATATTTTTTCACCTGTGAGGCAACTTTCTATGGGATATACACTACCAATGCTCCTTGTATATAGACCATTTAATTAAAATGCTCTCCTATGTTTTCAGCTTTCTGAGGGTGATTGTAGGATTCATAATGATGGCTTGAATATGTTCTTGAAGAAACTTATCTAATGGATTTGAGACATTAGTAAAGTACTGATGGGGGAAACTATCCAAAACTACCTAAAGTAGCATCTTAGGTATATCCTTAAGACTATTTCATATACATATATATAAATTTCATATATACATACACATATATACATATATACGTATATATATGCTGTTGTTGTGAGCTGTCATGGAGTTGACTTTGATTCATGACAGTCTTATGTATAACAGAACAAAATGGTGCCCTGTCCTGTGTCATCCTCCTGATCATCAGCATGCTTGAGTCCATCATTGCAGCTACTGTGCCAATCCATCTCATTGAGGGTCTCCTTTGCTCTCACTGGTCTTCTGCTTTGCCAAGCATGATATCCTCCTCCAGCAATTGATCCCTCCTGATGACTTGTCCAAAGCAAGTGAGTCAGACAATGTTCTGTTATGACCCGTAAGGTTTTCATTAGCTAATTTTTGGAAGTAGATCATCAGGTCTTTCTAGTCTGTCTTAGTGTGGAAGCTCTGCTGAAACCTGTCCATCATGGATGATCCTGCTGGTATTTGAAATATCAGTGGCATAGCTTCCAGCATCATAACAACATGAAAACCACCACAATATGACAAAATGCCGGACGGGTTGTGTATATACATACATATATATACACACATACACATATATATATATAGAGAGAGAAGCACGTCATAGTTTAAAGAAAATATTGCTGATGAGATACTAACTATCACAAATGTTTCCTACCACCACATTCCAGGTTATTTGTTTTGAGTCTGACATCTGATATACCTGCTTGGAGACCAGAATAATTCTATTGTCTTTCTAACATTTTTTGGTGTTACTACCAATTAAACTCCAACTGCAAAGCAGCTTTGTAAGAGCACTGCAGTGTCACATTACAGAGAACAGATGTCAAAATACAGGTTCACTAACTTGAAGCAACTGATATAAATAGAATTTTCAGGTATGTTCTGTGACCATAGAGGAGAAAAAGAAATTGTATTTTGTGTGCTTCAGTGATACCAAGGAGAGTCTCTTTCCTTGATAGGCCAACAGAGAGAATTTTGTTCGCAGTATTCTGTGAACAAAACACTTAAGAGAATGTATGTATACAATAGTTTTTTAAAAAAAAGGGTTACTGACACAGATGCCAATTTGGTAGGGCATATGGAACATTTACACTTGCCTTTTTCTTTCTTTCTTGCTACAGCTGGTGCTGATTTAGTATGTGAAATTTTACTAGCAGGAGTGCTAATCAAGACAGAGATTCTGTAAGGATTTAGTCATCTATGTAAGGGAAACTACAAGTATCATAAAAAGCAGAAGATCATCTTATGGAAAAACATTATCATTATCAACCTTATTTTTAAACAAAACAGACACGATGGTACTGCAAGTATCACTTTAGCAGCAGAAAAAGCCAGAATGTTTTCCTGATAATGTTCTAAGAGGATTCCACTCTGAATTTAAAGTTTTGGTAGAGGCATGTTCAAGTCTGACAGTGTCAGAGTCGTGCAGAAGGGCAAGCCATTTAACGGTCAGTTGTTTAACTTTTCTATGTAGTGGTTTAGCAAAAAAGGCTTCTTATTTGAAACATCAGTTTTTTTCAAGGCACCAAATTTCATCCTAATGATGTACAAAGTGAATGTATTTTCCCGAATCTTTTTGGGATGCTGGGAGAAGGCGAGGAGTAGTCAGAATTTAATTTTCCTCTTATAAATGAAAATAAAAAGTTTTGCAATATGAAGCCTACCTTTTGCATAACAATGCCACTCATTATACAGGGGTTGGGAGAAAAATTGAATTAAAAAAAAAAAATCTTTCCCAAGTAACAAAACAATCATTGCTGGTACATTAAATATGTTGTACAGGTGGCTTGGTAGAGCTGGAGACCTGAATGGCAGCTACAAGACATCTGCTGCCTGAAGAAACTTGCAATGTGGCAAAGTGGTGTTTGTAGCTCCCTGTGGAAGGGTGCCAGCTGTCCAGGGCTCCACTCCTACGGATGAACGGATGAACGGAGAGTCTCGTTGGTGCTTCAGATGGAGCAGCACATTATTCCCACCCTCCTCTCTGAGAATTTAAAGGACAAGGACTCCTTGCAGGGAAAAGCCAGTTAGATGTTGTTGGACAGGTCTTAGATCACCTTTCTAATATTTCCAAGGGCTTTGTCCACCAGTAAGAAAGCAAGCACATGCTTGCAATCAAACTGTTATTATTCTATTTTCAGTTTTAATTTCTATGAATCATGTAAGTGGTTTATTATTACCAAGAGTCATGAATTAAAAGACTTCAAAAAAGATTTTTGGAGGCGGTAAGGTTTGCTAAAAGGAAAGCAACAAAATATTGTATTATAAGATAATTAATGGTTATCAATGTTTTAGATCGTTTAATGATTTTAGAATATTTTGACATAAATATGACACATAAAAGCAGAATACAGATTATAACTTATAAATAACTATTAGTAACTTACTAACTAATTAAATTGTATTTACTGAGTACCACTACATGCCAAGTGCTATGTTAGAATCAGGAGATACAAAGATTTTATAACACAGTCCATAGCCCTTGCTCTGAATCTACAACATTTAAAAATTAATTAGTAAATCTCTTAATTATTTTATTTACCCAGGCTTTAATAACAATTTTACTAGAAGCATGACCATCTGGGCTATCTGATTAAAACTGGAAATGTTGATGACCCATCCTTAAATCTAAGAAGAGAAAAAGATGAATAGATTTGTGTCAAATTTTAAAACAACTAATAACTGTTTATTTTTTTACCCTTCCATCAAAAATCCCTTCCATCTACAATAGTCTCTAAGAAATGAAGTTTCAGGGAAGAAAATGGCAGCTGGCTCATGGGATATTGGTTACTTAAACATGTTTAACAAGGGAGAATAATTAAATAAGTTTTTAAAAATACAAAAATGAGAGAGGTAAAAAAATGTGCCTTTTTTTAGCCATGTGTTTACGCACGCACACCCCAACTGTCATGGTTTGAATTATGTCCCCCAAAAAATGTGTGTATCAGTTTGGCTAGGCCATGATTCCTGGTAGTGTGGGATTTTCCTGTATGTTGTAAACCTGCCTCTGTGATGTTAATGAGGGAGGATGGGTGGCAGTTATGTTTGTTAGTAAGGCAGAACCTGATCTACAGGACTGGATTGTGTCCCGAGGCAATCTCTTGAGATATAAAAGACAGAAGTGAGCAGAGAGACAGGGGGACCTCATAACATCAAGAAAGCAGTGCCAGGAACAGAGCGTGTCCTTTGGACCAGGGTCCCTGCTCCGAGAAGCTGCTAGTCTGCGGGAACACTGATGAGAAGGCTGAGAGAGAAAAAGCCTTCCCCTGGAGCTGACGCCCTGAATTTGGACTTTTAGCCTACTTTGACTGTGAGGAAATAAACTTCTTTTCGTTAAAACCATCCACTTGTGGTATTTCTGTTATGGCAGCACTAGATGACTAAGACACCAACATACACACAGTTTAAACTACAATGATTTCTAAGAATTATTAAATTCCCTTTAAAAATTCAGTAAGGCTATGTTGAAAGAAATAACTCTTATTTCTGAAATTGCACTTAATGAATATTGTTTGAGAATGTCCTAGGTGAGAAAATCATTTCAGTGGAAAATATTTGTGATAGGCTCCTAGGGAATAAAAACCACTCTTTCTTCATAAACTATCTTAACTTTGTCCTTAAGCATTTGTCATACTGTTCATGCTTATGAGTAATCAGGAAAAATAAAATACCCTATTCAAAAAAACAAGCAAACAGGTATCCTTTTTCTTTAAAGACGCTAAGTTAGTCAGCTGAACAATAAATTAGGATAGTGTACAAATTGTTGACCGTGACAGCAAGCATATGGCAAATTTGAACTGTCTGCAGGTCAGCGTTTACTTTTGCTTTCCAAATATCTGTCAGTCATTGTTAGGATCTAAATACACGTGTTAATGGGTGGAATTCAACGGTACAAAATCATTCAGTAAATTCTTGGAGCAAGTGATTTTTTCTTTTGTCTTTGTCTCTCATATACAATCCTCCCTCATAACAATCTTACGAAATTTCACCCAGCAAGAACAAGCTCTTTGAAGAGTATTGCTGCCTTTTCTTTGGTGAGTTATGGGGGGCGGGGGAGAAATATATATATATATATATATATATATATATATATATAAAATCACATGGTGTGTGTGTGTATAAATTGATTGGTTTCTCAAAGAACTGGCAACATGGTCAGATTGATATGTTCACCAGGATTATGACTGTCACTGTAGCTGTGATTGTACCTTTCAATGTAGCAGTGGAAAGCCATCTTTTAATTTCTCTCCTTCCATCAGTATACCGCTGCTTTCTAAAGCCAGTAATGTTTGTGGCACTGGAGACCAGCAACACTGTGACCTCAATGTACTATTTCTAATATCAGAAATAGTAATAAAGGAGCAAGAAATCACAGTTGGGATGCAAAATGAAGTGGAATTCCTGGTACAGATAGGAAGAAGATTATAGAAAAATGTGGGAGGGAAAGAAGAGAGGGACAAAAGAGAAGATTTGAAATATGAGAGTCTTAAAATAGACAAACCACCAACCATCCAAAAAGATGAAAGTCACTGTACTCAACATTTCCTGAATGCATATGAGAAGACATACATACCACAGCACTTGGAACTGCCTTAGTTTTCCCTTAATAGGTAAAATAGATGGCTGTGCGAATTTAGGGGTGGAAGTAGGATTGACCCTCCTCACCATCACTTCCAGTAACCCACTTGTGAATTGTGCTCATATCCCTGCAACTTTTCTTTCTTTCTTTTTTTTGTCCTTGCAACTTTTGGCTCTGTAGGTCTGGAGTTCCTGGTTCTCAGACAAGGGTGCTTCTACCAGGGATCATTGTGAGAGCCCACTAAATGCAAAGCTATAGCTGCTGTTGCATCACTTTGGAGTCTCCTTATGACAGTAGGTCAGCAAGCAAACAAGTTACCTTACTAGCAGGAGTAATTAATCATAATCATCATGAAGAAGTAATGTCACTGCTACATAATGGAGAATATATGTGCCACTCATGTCCATTTAACTGTTAAAGAACAAGCACAGTAACTATAGCCTGAGAAGGGTGTCAAAAATAGGGGCTCAACCCTCCAGGCAAGCCACCTGGACCAGCAAAAGTGCTAGCTGAAGGGCAAGAGAATCTAATATGGGGGGTAAAGGAGAGAAAGAATAATACCAGTTACAGCCTCGGGGTCAACTGCTAAGAGGAGACTGTAGCTTGTCCCATTAAACCATCCACCTGTAAGTATTCCCAGAAATTTTCACCAACTAGAATCCTGGAGAAGCTGTGCCTACATGGAAATACTTAGTTGTCATAGAAATTATATTACCTGATATAAAGCAGTTTACAAAGTCTCTTATGCCGTGGCCTATTGTTTCCGAGAGACCTCTGACAAATTATTTAGCCTAAACCTGGTGGGAGTACTTGTGCACACGTGTGTGTGTTTTAGACATGATAATGTTTGCAACCTTCATAGCTGCTCAATGATAACCAAGGTCATGAATCATGCCAACTGGCTTTCCTACAAATTCATGCCTTCCAGCCTCAGCTGGGCCCTCATTGCTTCTCAGCAGTCTTTTTATTTGTCTCTGTTTTTTTCCCTATTGTATTTCCTACAGCTGCTATTCCAAACCCTTTCCACTTCCCTAAAGTCCAGAAAACTATTCCTTTGCATTTCATACCAGCATATGACCTCAAATCATACTTTATAGAGACTGAAGCTATTCAGTCCAAACTCTGACTTCTTAACCCTCTTTTGGCTTTTGTGACATTGTTCTCTTGTGGATTCCTTTCTATTTTTCCATTTCTCGCTCCTATTCCTCCTCTCACCCCTTAAATAGAGGTTTTTCTACAATTCTTTCTTCGGTCATCATCACCGTCTGTATTAGTTATCTAGTGCTACTATAAGAGTAATACCACAAGTGGATGCCTTTAACAGAAATTTATTCTCTCATAGTTTAGGAGGCTAGAAGTCAGAATTCAGTGCACCAGCTCCAGGAAAAGGCTTTCTCTGTCTGTCAAATACATGGGAAGATCCTTGTCATCTATTTTCCCCTGGTCTAGGAGCTTCTCAGCGCAGTGACCTCAGATCCAAAGGTTGTGCTCCATGCTCCTGGCTCTTCTTGCTTGGTGTTAATGATGTCCCTCTCCTCTCTGCTCAATTCTCTCTTTTATATCTCAAAAGAGATTGACTCAAGATACAACCTAATCCTGTAGATTGAGTCCTGCCTCATTAACATCATGGAGGTTAGGATTTACAACACATAAGATAGTCACATCAGATCACGAAACAGTGGACAACTACACAGTACTGAGAATCATGGCCTAGCCAAGCTGACACATATTTTGGGGGGACACAATTAAGTCCATGACACTATCCTTCTTATAATCCAGGCACAAAACATCTCAATGGTTCTTCTCAATCCTTGCAGCCATTCTTTCCCCAAATTCTGTCAATTATATACTCACAAGGCTTCTTTTTTTATTATCTGCACTTACAATTTCCCAGGTTAGAGCCTCATTTTCTCCATCCTAGATAGCAGTAGCCATAGCCTTTGGTGTCTCCCTTATTTATGTCCAGCAGAATAATCTTAATCAATTTTCTCCACTCAAATACAGTTAGTTATATCCTACGTCTTGAAATCAGGTAGATTAATTCCTCCCACTTTGTTTTTCTTTTTCAAAACTGTTTATTTCCTTTGCATTTCTATATAATTTAAAAAAATCTTATCCCTATTTAACAAAAAATTTGCTGGCATTTTGCTCAGAATTGAATTAAACCTGTATATCAATTTGGGGAGAAATGACATCTTCACTATGTTAAGTCTTCCAATCTTTGATATGGTATATATCTTCATTTATTTATATCTCCTTTGATTTCAATCTTGTGTAGTTTTCAACATATAAGGCTTGTACATATTTTGTTATGTTTACATATAAGTGTTTCTAAGTATTTAGTTTAATTTTTTCATTGTAAATGGTATTGTATTTTTAGTTTCGATGTTTATGCTTTCAATGGCAGCATATAGAAATACAACTGAATTTTGTATGAGTATCTTGTATTCTGTTTGGAATTTGTTAAGCTTCTTGAATCTGTAGGTTTATGTCTCTAGCCAAATTTGAGAAGTTTTCAGCCATTATATCCTTGAGTACTTTTTCTGCCCCACCTCCTATCTCTTTTCCTTCTAGAATTCTGATGACACAGATGTTAAATCTTTTGTTACAGTTTCACAGGTTATGAGGTTCTTTTCATTTTTTGTTATAGTTTCACAGGTTATGAGGCTCTTTTCATTTTTTAGTCTATTTTCTCTCTGTTGTTCGATTTGGGTAATATCTACTGTTCAGTGTTCCGGTTCGCTGATTCTCTCCTCTCTCCCCTCCATGATAGAGTTGAGCCCATCCACTGAGTTTTTTAATTTGGTTATTGCATTTTTCAGTTCTAGAATTTCCATTTGGTTCTCCTTTATATATTCTATTCCTTTCCTGAGGTGTTCTATAATTTTATTTGTTTCAGGTGTGTTTGTAGTTGCTCATTAAAGCATTTATATTAGGTTGCTTTAAAATATTTGTCAGATAATTTTAACATTTCTACCATCTTGGTGTTTGCATTTGTTCATTGTCTTTTTTCATTCAGTTTGGTATCTTCCTGGTTCTTGGTATGATGAGTAATTTCAATTGAAACCTGGATCATTTGATATTATGTTATGAGACCCCAGATCTTCTTTAAACCTTTTGTTTTAGGAGGCTTTTTTGGACACTGCTCTGGCAAGGGTAGCGGAGGGGGAGATAGCTGCCTTATTACTGCTATATGGAGGTAAAGGTCCAGATTCCCCACTCAACTCCCACTGCTGGGTGGTGCAGGAGCTCTGGCTGGATTCTCCACTTTCTACTGCATTTTCCTGTCATTTAATACGTATACTATTCTCCAGAGTCAGTAGAATTCCTTGAAAATTTGGATTTAAAACCATACTTTCCTAATGCAGCTACATGGTCTTCACTGACACTGTGGTGGCGATGTCTCATTACCATTGGACAATGGTGAAGGTTCTAAGTTTCCACTCTGCCTCTTCAGGTACTACCTCAGTGGGGAGGGGGTGAGGTGCTGTGTTAGTACTATGCAGGGATGGAAGACCAGGCTCTCCACATGGTTTCCACTGACATTATGGTGGGTGTCTTAGTCATCTAGTGCTGCTATAACAGAAATACCACAAGTGGATAGCCTTAACAAAGAGAAATTTATTCTCTCACAGTCTAGTAGGCTACAAGTCCAAATTCAGGGTGTCAACTCTAGAGGAGGGCTTTTTTTCTGTCAGCCCTGGTGGAAGATCCTTGTCATCATCTTCCACTGGACTAAGAGCTTTTCCGCACAGGAACCCTGGGTCCAAAGGATATGCTGTGCTCCTGGTGCTGCTTTCTTGGTGATATGAGTTCCCCCATCTCTGCTTATTTCCCTTTCCTATTATCTCTTGAGAGATAAAAGGTGGTGCAGTCTACACCCCAGGGAAACTCCCTTTACATTGGATCAGGGATGTGACCTTAGTAAGGGTGTTACAATCTCACTGTAATCCTCTTCAACACAGTCTAATCTTGCCTCATTAACCACAGGCAGAGATTAGGATTTTCAACACATAGGAAAATTACAATCACAAAATGGAGGACAACCACACAGTACTGGGAATCATGGCCTCACCAAGTTGACACACATTTTTGGGGGACACAATTTAATCCATGACATTCTACTGTTTGGCCCCCCAAAATTCATGTCCTTGCCACATATAAAATGTATTCACCCCATCATATCATAACAAAAGTCTTAGATCAACTCCAAGTCCAAAATCCAAAAATTCCTCTTCATCTGTGAAATTTAGAATACAAGTTATCTGCTTCCAAAGTACAATGGTGGAATAGGCACAAGCTGGACATTTCCATTACAAACAGCAGAAATTATAGGGAAAGAAGGCATCACAGGCACCAAACAAGTCAGCAGAAGACATTACATTAGCCCTCAAGGCTTTGAAAATAATCCTCTGTTCTCTGAGACAGTTTACACAATGGCCCTGCCCTCCAGACTCTAGGTATTGGCCACACTCTCCGGATTCTGAGTAGAGTCCTCTTGGCCCTGGGCTTCAGCTCTACCTTCCAGGCCCACTGGGATGGCAACTCCGTTCACTCAGCTTTAGGTGCACCATTCTCCTAGTCCATCTGAGTGGCGACCCCACCCTTAGAAACACCAGAGGTCATGACTCCACCCTTTGAAACCTCAGAGGTTGTGGCCATACCCTTTGAGACTGAGGCGGCTCTGCTTTCTTTGTTCCTTGTCTCTTCAGCTTCTGCTTCCTGGTTCCTTGGCCTCTCAGCTCCTCAGGCCTTGCTGCCCGTGTCTGCAGAATCTGGGGCAAGTGTTCCAAAGCTCTGTAGCTCCACCAATAAATGCCTGGAGGCACCCCACTCTGCCAGTAAATTTTGGCCAGAAGGCACTCAGCTCTCTTGCTCTGTGGGTTGGCAAGCCTAGCTCCACCAGTAAGTGTCCGGAGGCACCCCACTCTGCAAGGAAACCTCCAGCCTAAGGCACTCAGCTCTCTCACTCTGTGGGTCACCTCCAACGCTGTCTCACACTGGTCTCCTGGTTCTGCCACCGCTAGTACTCTGCTACTACCGGTCCTCTGCTGCTGCTGTTTCTCTGCTGCAGCTTCTTGCCGTCTGCAGCTTCTCACCATCTGCACTGTCTCCAGTGTAACAGCTCTCCTCATTTCCTTCTGAGCCCACTATACATTGACAGTTTCAAAACTACTTCTACATTTTAGGTATCTGTTAGAGCAGCATACCACTCCTGGTACCAAATTCTGTCTTAGTTATCTAGTGCTGCTATAACACAAATACCACAAGTGGATAATAGCCTTAACAAAGAGAAATTTATTCTCTCACAGTCTAGTAGGCTACAAGTCCAAATTCAGGGTGTCAGCTCCAGGGGAAAGTTTTCTCTCTGACGGCTCTTGTCATCAATCTTCCCCTGGAGCTGGACTAGGAGCTTCTCTATGCAGGAATTCCGGGTCCAAAGGATGCACTCTGCTCAGTGATGCTTTCTTGGTGGTATGAGGTCCCCCTCTGTACTCACTTCCCTTTCCTTCTATCTCTTGAGAGATAAAAGGTGGTGCAGACCACACCCCAGGGAAACTCCCTTTACATTGGATCAGGGATGTGACCTTAGTAAGCGTGTTACAATCCCACCGTAATCCTCTTTAACATAATCTAATCATGCCTCATTAACCACAGGCAGAGATTAGGATTTTCAACACATAGGAAAATTACAATCACAAAATGGAGGACAACCACACAATACTAAGAATCACGGCTTAACCAGGTTGACACATATTTTTGGGGGACACAATTCAATCCACGACAGTGGGGAAGTCTCATTACTAGCTGGTGAGTTTGAAAGTCCTCACCTTCTCTGAAGGCCACTTGGCCTTCTCTGATACCAACCTAGTAGAGATGTTGTCTACCTCATTACAATCCGGCAAAAGTGGAAGTCCTTGCTCTCAGTTCAGCCTTTGCTGGGGTGGGTGGGGATAGAGCTACAGTTTTTTTCTGTGTTGTTTGGCTGGAGTAGGGCAGTTATTTTCTAAGTTTTCTGTCTTGCTAGGCTTCCCCTCTCTTCGTCTTTTGGCTAGAGAGAGAAAGCTTTTGTTGGGACTTTGTGTGTGTGTGTGTGTGTGTGTGTTCCCATAGGCATATTTGGTTTGCTGGCTTCTTCAGTTCTAAGTTTAGGATATATGAGCAGAAAGAAAACCCAGGGAACTCATTACCTCACCTTGTCATCTCTCCAGTCATGTGGTCTCTAGTTGATTTACCTTCTTTTATCCACCTTTCAGAGTCTTTTATATTTATTTTATATATAATGGCTAGGGTTTTTTTAGTAGTACTTGAAGTCATGGTGAAAAGTATATCTACTTCATTTTACTGGAAGCAGAAGTCCTTCTTAGAACTTGATGTGAATTGCTCTGAATGTAAAAATAAATTTTGGGGAAAATCAACATCTTTATGATAGTAAATCCTTTTATCCATGAACACAGTATATCTTTCCATTTAAGCCTTTTTGTATTTCTTTCAATAAGGTATTATGATTTTCTTCTATATATTTTGTTGGATTTATTTGTAGATGCCTTATATTTTTGGATACTATTTAAAATAGTATCCTAAAAATTGTACTTCCTTATCTCTTATTGCAATGTATAGAATGCAACTGACCTTACATTTCACATGTATATATTAATTTTATTAAATGTTCTAATAATTTTTCTTTAGATTTTTAAAAATGTATGCAATTACATTGCTTGTGAATTACGATAATTTTAATTGTTCTTTTCATTTCCTTTTTTATAACTTTTATTACTAGTCCATGTCCTATTGTAAGAATCTCCAGCGCAATGCTGAATGGAAGTAGTAACAAAAAGCAATTTTGTCACATTCCTGAGTTTAAAGATAATCTTTATGACAATAGCTGTAGGTACTTTCGTAGATACAATTTCTAATGTTAAAGGTTTATTCTATCCCTAGTTTGCTAAGAGTTTTATCCTGAATGGTTGTTGAATTTTACTGAATGCTTTGCTGCATCTGTTGGGGTGATTTTGATTTTCTCCTTTAATCTTTTAGAGTGTTGAAGTAAATTATTAATTTTCTTATGTTGACTCAACTTAGCATTCCTTGAATAATCACAATTTACTAATAATGTATTTTCTTTTTCATATATCCCTAGATTTAGTTAATAGATCTTAGTATTTTTCACTTTTCATGGGAGATTGGCCTGTAATTTTCTCTTTTTAAACTGTCTAGTGTTGGTATAAAGGATATGCTAGTCTCATCAAAGTTAGAGAGTGTTACCTCTTTTTCTCTTCTCCAAAAAAGGAGGATAATCGGTTCCTTGACTAGTTGGTAGAATGCATCAAAAGAACTATTTCAACAAGATGTTTTTCCTTTGCAGGAAATATTAAACTAGGTCTTCTTGAGTATGTTTTGATAACTTACAATTTTTCTAGAAATTTGTCCACTTCACTGAATCTTTAAAATTTGCTTTCATAAAGTTGACATAATATTCTTTTACCATCATTTTGATCAGAAATGTCACTGACCAATATGAAATGAATCTAAGAACAGATTAAAAAAATAATAATAATATGGAGACAGGTAATCATAAAATTGCAAATTCCTCCAGGATAAGACAACTCTGATAACTATAAAGCCGTTAAAAGTTTATCTTGTGTAAAGATTTTAACTTTAGGCAATTTCAAATGACTTGGAGCCATGGTGGCACAGTGGTTAAGAGCTATGGCTGCTAACCAAAAGGTCAGAAATTGGAATCCACCAGCCGCTCTTTGAAAACCCTCTGGGGCAGTCTTACTCTGCCCTATGGGGTCGCTGTGAGTCAGAATCGATTCCATGGCAAGGTATTTTTTTTTTTTTTCTTTGGTTTGGGAGCCGTAGAAACTGCCTAGTAACCTAATGTCAACTGATCTCAGAAAGGGGACCATGATTTCAATTAATCACCTTGAGATTAGCCATTAGTTAATTTTCTACTCTGTTTCTTCCTCTTCTCCTTGAAAGCCTCATTGTAAATAGCCTGCATTGTGCTATTTGTGTTTTTAGAAGCAAAATTATTTCCCTGTATGCATACAGAATAACTGCTCAAATAAACCCTATATATTTTCTTTGTACTTTGATTATTTTTTAATGCTAATTAAATCCCCACTTTCATGTATACATATAAGAATATATATGTATTGCATTTTTTCTTTTTTTCCCCCCTTGATTATTCTTGTTAGAGATTTGTTCTTTATCATAGAACTAACTTTTGGCTGTATTGATGCTCCGTATTGTATCTGTGATTTTCATTTTGTTATTTTCTCTCTTATTTAACTGTTTCTTCCATCTACGCAATCGTCCCTTGGTATCTGCAGGATTGATTCCAGGACCCCTGCAGATACCAAAATCTGCGGATGCTCAAGTCTCTTATATAAAATGGTGGAATATTTGTATATAACCTATACACATCCTCCCGTATACTTTAAATCATCTCTAGATTACCTACAATACCTAATACAATATAAATGCAATGTAAATAGTGGTTTCAGCACAATTGAAGACTTGCTCTGGAAGGTAGCCTTTCTCTTCTCTGAGTTTCTTGAGCTCTTCTGGCAATGATGATGTTGTATGGGCATCAGCCGAAGCTGATTCACCCTGTGATCTTGAAGTTCTTGAGGCTGCAGCACTTTACATTGCTAGCCAGCTATTCTTTACTACACTGAAACTCCTCTCTCTCTCCTCAAGCCCCTCACACTTAGCCTTGGAGGAATTGCTTTGACCTCTTCATCGCTTTTTAGGAGCCATTTTTTCACAGAAACAAAGGGTGCAGGCAACACAAGTAGTGAAGGAACAAGAGGCTAAGCGAAACAATGCTCAAACAATGAACGCTGGAGAGAGACTGAGGATCTGTGAAATGGCGGGAGGCTACAGCAGGGGATGCCTACAGATCATTTCATTCCAGTGGATTCAGTGCAGTGCTGGGTGTGCAGCAAATTCAAGTTTTGCTTTTCGGAACTTTTTTTTTTCACCAAATATTTTTGATCTGCTGTTGGTTGAATCCGCAGATGAGGAACCCACGAATTCGGAGGGCCAAATGTATTGTTTGTGTTGCTGTGCATTTCTGCTCTGGCCTCAGGCTTATGTCCTGTCTTCCAAAGCATGACTCATTGAAATAAAGGTTCTAGGCCATCAGGAATTAGCAGATATCCCCAGGGTGAAAGCCTACTCCAAATCTCTTTACCCCTTGAATTCCTTGTCACTGTTTCCAAGGGAGTCCTTTATTTTTATAATAGCTCATCCAGGCATTAAAAAAGTGTGTCTTATATATTTTTTCTACTACTTTCAGGTGTCTTCCCAGGGGAAGGTCCCTGGGTAGTGGAAACTATTTGCACTCAGTTGCTAACTGATAGATGGGTGGTTCAAACTTACCCAGCTGTGCTGCAGAAGAAAGGCCTACTTCCATAAAGATTACAGCCAAGAAAAACTTTATGAAGCTCAGTTCTACTCTGTAACACAGCGGGCTGCCCTGAGTTGGAATTGACTCAACTACAAGGGGTTTCCCCAAGAGAAATTTCTTAGAAGCTGCACTTCCTTATTCCCCTCAAACACTCTTCATGGCTTCTATTGTCTAGAAACAAATTCCAAATTTCTTTGTGTATTTTTCTAAGGGATCTAATCTCAACCTGCCTATCCTGGCTTTATTTCCTGCTAGGCGATCTCCTTTTCCATATGGAAATTACTTTTTAATTCTTTTAGACTCAGCTCACTGTCATGTATTGGTAATTAAAAGACAAACAAACAAAACAAAACCCATTGCCATCGAGTCAATTTCGACTCACAGCAACCCTATAGGACAGAGTAGAACTGCCCCATAGGGTTTCCAAGGAGTGGCTGGTGGATTCAAACTGCCAATCTTTTGGTTAGCAG
>NW_004443969.1:19300367-19310331 GCF_000243295.1 Trichechus manatus latirostris | reverse complement strand
AACTGCCAATCTTTTGGTTAGCAGCCAAGCTGTTAACCTCTGCACCACCAGGGCTCCATGTGTTGGTGATAGTATCCCAACTTCCCAGTCCTTTGAACATATCAGCGCTCTGTTCGATAACATTACTAATAGGTCATATTGTTATTTCTTTCTTTATAGCACTGCCTTAGTTTCTTAAGGTCGCCATAACAAGATATCACAAAACGGGTGGCTTTAAAGAACAGAAATTCATTTTTTCACAGTCCTGGAAGCTAGAAGTGTGGATTCAGGGTATATGCAGGTCTATGCTCTCTCCTCCTTGGCTCTAGGGGACGATCCTGGTAGCCCTGGGTTTGTTTGGAATTCCTTGGTTTAGAGACAGATTCTCATATGCTGTCTTCCCCTGTGGGTGTGACTCTGTTCCCCCGGTCTATCCTTTTCTTCTATAGGATTCAGAAAGGATTAAGATTAGGACTTACCCTAGTCTGGTATGACTTTGTTAATTTAGCTGGTGACATCTGCAAAGAAAAACCTCTTTTTTCCAAACAAGGTTGTATTCACCAGTGCAGAGGTTAGAATTTCAACATACATTTTTGGGGGACACAACTCAATCCATAACAGCACTGCTTAATGTTTGTTGAAGGGTGGAATCCGTGCCCCCCTCTCCTGCTGGATTTTGAGTTTCTTGAGGGAGAGACCGTACCTGACACAGAGTAGCCACTCTGTCGATGCTGTGAAATGAATGAATATAATTTTCAATCTCTCTCCTTCTTTGACAGATGTTTTTCCCCCAGTCCCATCTTTGATGCTCTGGCTGCTATACATCCTTAAAATAATACAACACTATCTAGTCACTAGGATTTTTCTCTTCTGTAGATTCAAGCACCTGTGGCCCAGGTCTTAAATGGTCTTAACGAAATTACACCAAGCATTTTGGTTGTACCTTTGGGTTCCGGACTCTAATTGCTTATAATGAAACACTGGAGTCATAATTTGATGGTCTGTGGGTTTCTCAGCTGTTTCACTCTATGAGAAAATATATAATGGGATATTTTGCACGTGACTGTCTATATTTTATATGCAACACATCAGTGTTGTGTAAATTTTGGGAACAACTTCAATTATCTTTGAAACCACAGAAGTAACAAACAGTTATAATTATACCCTGAAGAAGCTATAGTGTTTCCGATATGCCTACAGTAGTGGTATTACAATGAAAATGTTCTGTTTGCCTGCAGCTTTCACTGTGCTCAGTGACATCACAATTATACTACATTTTAACAGAAACTTCTGTCCTTAAACAGAAACAGCTTGTTTGAAAATCTAGGAGTTTTCTTTCTTCTGAATTCTTTGATTCTTCACTGAATAAAAGTGGTAGAAATGGTAAATATCATGGCATAACTTCATTCTTTGTTACTTCCTGGCTGGTTTTACTATCATGGAGTATTGGTATTCTACTTTGCTCCACATGGGGAATGAATGCACGTTATTTAAAACTTCTTTCTGTGCATCTGCTACTTGTCAACTCATGATCTTCTGATCCTTGAAGATTTGACAACCCTGTGATTTGCTGTAATGGAATTACTGAAAAGTTATCAACAAAGACGTTGCAATGTAAGAATGCAAAGTAAGTCCTTAGATGTTTAGAGGGAAATGAACTTCAAAAGGGAAGTGGCCACAAAGAAATACCTGAATCATAAAATTTTTGGTGTGGTTCTGCATGTCTTTAATTTTGTCAACTGGGAGAGAGGATGTTTACTTTGCCTCCCCTTTTCCTCAGATGTGACTTACTTTTTCTGTAGCTTATTCATCAACACCTCACATGTTGCTGAATACATCTCAGGCTGGGAAAGAGGGATCAAAGAAACTGTACTCAGAATTAGAAGAGTTGGATTTTAGTACTGCCTTGTCTTGCCACCTTTGCCAATTGATTGTGGCAGAAGTACTGGGTCAATCTTTCAATTTTTCTGAGCCTTTATATTTTTGTCTGTAAAACTGAAATAGTAGGTTATGTCAGGGATCCTCAAAGTGCAATCCCTGGATCAGCACTGGTAACGTTATCTGGGAACTTGGCACAGTTAAGCACTTGACTGTTAGCTGAAAGGTTGGTGGTTTGAACCCATCCACAGGTACCTTGGAAGAGAGGCCTGGCGATCTGCTTCTGAAATGTCACAACCTTGACAATCCTATGCAGCACAGTTCTACTCTGCACACATGGGGTTGCCATGAGTTGGAATCAACTCGATGGCAACTAACAAGAACAGCAGTCAGAGAAACAAATTCTCGGGCTCCACCCCAGACCTACTAAATCAGAAACTCTGGGGATGGGCCCAGCAATCTGTATTTAAGAAGTCTTCCAGATGATTCCAATGCATGCTAAGCTTTGAAAACCACTGGGTTAAATAAGCTTTAGAAAACTTTCAGCCCTAAATTTCCATGAGTCTCTACGAATCTAAAGGTAGTTTAGGCCAAAATTGAATGTGAAGTAGACATATTCTTCTGCCTGTTTAAATTTAGAAATTTTAGATTCCAAACACAGATTTAGAAGCATATGTAAGAAAAAAAGAAAAAGAATACCGAAAGTGTTGTCCAATGAAAAATGTAATTACTTTAAAAATACTTTTGAATATAAGCATTTATAGAATTTGCCTCCATTTGACACTGCAAAATGAACTTGGTATTTCTGCCATACATGTATTTGGTGAGTATTTTCACTGAATGATCATCACTGTTTAATGACTATGATTTAAGAAAAATAATTTGAAATTATTTAGATTTATTGCAATTCATTTCTTATATTTATGGAGGAGAACAGTTAATAATCTGTTCTACATAAGTGCACATATGGCTAAAATTTTTGTTATTGAATATTTGGGCCTTTGGTCTCCTACGTAGGGAAATGTCCTTGTGTTTAACCACTTCTGTGCTTTATTAGCATATGCTTTACCTAACAGTCTGTCTGGCTCCATTTTTTATTAGTGTAGAAGATTTTTGGCAGTGATCTTGATTTTATGGGATTGGTATAATTATATTAACCATAGCTTTATGCTTTCCAAGGTCTCTGACGGAGTGAGCTGGATAATCTTTTATTCTTAGTCTAAATAAGTTAATAAATACAAACATGTGACAGAGAATGTCGAATATCAGTTTTTCATAAAAATACAGTATTATGGTAAATTTAGAATGTAAAATGAGAACTGGGGAGGAGGGGTAGGGGAGTTTTTTTTGTATTAATGAACAAGATAGAATCCGAAGGCCTATTTTCAATAAAGAGACACTAGATTTCTGCTTTTTGTAAGAAAATAGAAAATTAACCTGAATTTGCTAAAATATTAAATTTTTTTCTCCTTTGTAACTAGAAATTGCCCAAAGAGGCAGACTAAAAGCCTTAAGAAATAAGTTTATATTACAGAATCAAGGGAAGTGTTGAGAATTATTCATTTAACCAATGTTTATTGAGCACCTACGATGTACTAGGCATTGTGCTTCAAACTGAGGATAGACCAATAAATAAGATGCCTATGGCTTTGCCTACTGGAGAGTAAAGTCTGGTGAGGGAGACACACATTAAAAAAGTAAATATGCAAATTATTATTAAAAATACAGTGCAATAAGTGCTATGAAAAAGAAGTATAGATGCCAAGATAAACATAATACAGACATAGCCTAGTATGGGAATCAGAAAAGACTTGATATATCAAGTTTTGATGAAGATCACTCTGACTGTTATTTGGGAAATGGAAGGAAAGAAGTAAGAATAATATGAAAAACCAGTCAGGAGGTCATTGTAATGATCCTTATATTGTTGTAGTATATCAGTGATCAAAAACCAGGCAAAAACCCCCCGTTTGTGGAACTTATGTTGCAATGTAATTGTTGTCCACAAAATACCAAAAATTAATGACAAAAATCTGCATAATTTTTATCCCAGTTTTCTTTCTTTGTGTAGCAAACTGTCTCAAAATTTAGTGGCTTAAGATACCACTTTATTATAATTCCTCATGGTTCTGTGAGTTGGTTAGGCTGAGTGTTTCTAGCTTAGACTCTCTCACGTGGTTGCAGTCAAGTAGTAGTGAGTACTGGAGTCATCTAATGCTCAGCCAGGCTGGATGAACAAGCTGGCCTTTTTTGCACGCATGCCTGATACCTCAACACACCTCCATGTAGCTACTCTCTCCAACAGGTTAGCTTGAACTTCTTACATAGTAGCAGTACTCTTGAAGCCTCAACTTGGAACTGGCATAACATCATTTACACTGTATTCTACTCTCATACGTTAGGCCAGATTCAAGTTGGTGAAAGAACAGGCTCCACATCTTGATGGGAAGTGTCATGCCCAAAAGGGAAGGGAAGAAATTGATGAAGGTTGTGGTAGCTGGCTTCCAAAATTACTCCTAATGATCTTTGAATTTTGTTATCATGTCCTTGTCCAGTCCTCTCCCACATTAGATGACCTGTGTAGTCAATAAAATATTGTGGAAATGATGATATATGGCTTCCCAGGCTAGATGGTAAAAGTCTGTGTGGATTCTACATCGCTCTGTCTTGGATCACTTCTTTGTGGGAGAGTTAGCTGTCACATGAAGAAGAGACTCACAAGGAGAACTAAGACCTCTTATCAACAGCTAGTACCAACTTGCCAGCCATGAGAATGTGCCACCTTGGAAGTGGATCATCCAACCCCAGTCAAGCCTTCAGATGATTGCAATCCCAGTTACTATCTTGATTGCAACATCATTAGAGATTCCAAGCCTGAACCACCCATCTAAGTTGCTCCTGAATCCTGACCCACAGAAACTGTGTGATGCAATAAATATTTATTGTTGTTTGAGGCTGCCAAATTTTGGGGTAATCTGTTATGCTGCAATAAATAAATAATACAGAGATCATCTTTGGAGATAACCTGAGGGCAAGGGTTTCTGTCTGTTTCACTAGTGCATCTCAGGCAGTATAGTTCCTGACATAGTTCAAGAACATCATGACTGAAAGAAGGTCATGATACTATGGTCTTCAGATAGCCTTCTCATTGCATGGCTTCTTGTAATGGAGGTAGGACAAACATACTGAGTGATAGGAAGCATAATAAGGTGGAGTGGGATTCCTGGTACAAAAGAAGTGCATCTTCATGCAAAGATAGACCACTCAGGAGAATGTAGGTGGCCACATTTTGGCTGGTACAACAAAATTGTTGACAACCATGACCAGTACTGTAGAAGTCAGAAACCAAAGCTTCCTGAAGACTATAAAGGTTAAACCAAAGACTTCCTGTTTGTGCACATGTCCTCTTCATCTGTCATGGAAAGAGATTAAACTGGTCTGCTATGATTTGCTCTTCAAAGAAACTGCTGGTTGATGCTTAGTGACTTGTGTTCTGCTAAGCTGGTTATCCATGGATTCTTGGTTTGATTGTTCTTGGCCCTTCTTAATACATTTATTTTTTCTTTGTATCAAAGATAAACCTAATTTTTTAAAAAGAAAACTGGTTAAAAATTAGAAAAGAGCACCCATATAATGAACTCTTGGAGCTGCAGAAATAGTCATCTGACTAAACTCACTATCCAAGTCACTTCTTTTCATGAGAGAGACCCAGGTTTGATTCTCAGCAAATATACCTCATGCAGAGCCACCACCCATCTGTCGGTGGAGGCTTGCATGTTACTATGATGCTGAACAGGTTTCATCAGAGCTTCCAGACTAAGATGGACTAGAAAGAAAAGCCTGGCAATCTACTTCTGAAAATCAGCTAATGAAAACCCTATGGTCCAATCCACAACTGATCATGCAGATGGTACAGGATAGTGTAGTGTTTTGTTATTTGTGAATGGACCGCCACGAGTTGGAGGTTGACCCGATGGCAGCTAGCAACAACAAGTGTTTTATAGTTCACATTCCCCTGTATCTTTGAAGTCTTAAAGAAGACATCTAAGAGAATGAATCTTAACCATATTTTGTTAATATAATTTTGGCATAATACTTCTATATATCAGTATTTTTCCAATATGTATTTGTGGAATTGAGAATATTAAGAAAAATTACAAAGTTGTGGTTTTCAGTTGTTACATTTCGGAAGAGCGCTTTATGACCAAAAGCAGTATGGTAAGTAATATATATGTATTGAGTTCATATGTATTATTTTTCAATGAGCTAAATTTGAAAGAAAGAGACAGGCTTGAGTAAGAATAGACAGTATAAGAGAGAGTACTCTAGGATGGTGAAATAACATACCAGTTGTTTGGAAAGTGAAACAGACGGAATGAAACATTCAAAGGTCAGCAAGTAGATTTCTTTGATTGGAGCAAAAAGCATATGCTGAATAATCCCCACTTGCCCATATGCCTTCTCACACCCCAACTTATCAAGTTTACTCCCTACAATCAGAATACCCAAATTCCATTAGATGTTTTCCGTGGTTTCCTAGAATAAGGCAATAAAAGTCTTCCACCTCCCTCAAAATCTGCTGCTACCATTCTGTAAATAAAACCTCTTGTACTGATGTTGGGAGTCTGAATCAGAAAAGGCAGCTGTAAACTGAAGCAAGGTAAATCCAGAGTGGGCTGAGAAAAATATTTCAGGGCACAGGGAGGTAAAAACAACAGTGGTTTAACAACGTAGGTGAGGACAGTCAGAGGAAAGATTTGGGGCCAGACTAAAGTCCTACAAATAGCACATGGATTCTACATGAAGGCTGTCAAATCAACGAACAGCCTCTCAATATTTGAAGAGTGAAAATCATGGTTAGTCACACATTAATCTTGCTAGATGTATGTCTGGTTCAATACTCTCCAATAGGGACAACTAGACAACATAGGTAGACATGTATCCTGTTTTAAATTGTACAAATAACATATTCTCTTTGAGGGAAACTTGGAATTGCAAAAAAGTATAGAGAAGGAGTCCCCGGGTGGTGCGAATAGTTAAGGTGCTTGGCTGCTAACTAAAAGGTGGGAGGTTTGAGTCCGCTCAGAGGCTTCTCAGGAGAATGACCTGGCAATCTACTTCTGAAAATTCAGCCGCTGAAAACGCTATGGAGCGCAGCTTTATTCTGACACGCGTAGAATTGCCGTAAATCAGAAACAACGGCAACTGGTGGTACAGAGAAGAAAAAAACACTACTCGACAAAACCACACTATTTATTTGGTGTGTTTTCTCCCAGCCACTCCCTCCTTTTTTTCTATGAATACAGGTAGTCCTCAACTTATGACAGGGTTCCATTCTGACAACTCCGTGGTAAATAGATTGTGATGTAAGACGAATATCTCATTTTTTTTTTTTTTTTTTAGTTTTTATTATTATTGCCTTTTATTAACAGTGTCCTTGTAAATCTGGCAGTGTTTTGAAAAGTAAATCATAAAATTGATCATCTGTGAGTGAACATTTGAGAATGATAACATCAGCAAATTACGTGCTGCAACGTATTACTAATGATAAGATGTACAAAAATAAATAAAAAGGATTACAAGTGCAGTTCGTTGCAACTCAAGTATGTCGTCGGTCAGGGACTGCCTGTAGTGCTTTACACTTACACACAAACACCATGTATTTTGTATTTTTCTTTTTTTACTTAGCATTTTAAATATTTTCTTTATTAGATAGTTTTTGTAAACACCATGTCAAATGGCTACATTATCTTTCATCATGTGTGAAATGGAATCGTTGGTTTCTTAACCATCCCTCTCTTTTGGTATATTTAAAATCTTTTGATATTCACTGTTATAAATAATGTTGCAATAAACTTCTCTTTGCACTAATTTATTTCTGAATTTAGAATTTATTTAAAGGATAGATTTCTGGAAATTTGAGTACTTCGTCAAAGGATAGGAATAACAAGTTTGTATTTTGCTCTTTATGAGTATATGAGCATTAATTTGATTCTTCGATGAGGTATTTTTCCTCTTCACAATTAATATATCCTAATCCAGATCCAAAATCATATATAAGCCATGGTCCATTGAGACTCAGACTTCCCTCCACACTTCTGAAATTAGTGTTACTACCATGATTGTTCTGTTGTGTCACTGAATGCCATAGTGAATGCTGTAGTGTTGCAACTATTGGATTATGGGTAAATATAGACAATTCTTTCCTGAATGATTTATCACGAAAGACGTGGGAGAAGGAGAGTAAAACTTTTAAAACAATACCAAGATAGTCAACATACTTTACCAAATACCTTGAAAATTTGAGAAGATGCAGTAACATGGCACAAAATCCCCTTTCTGTTATATTCACTGTTCTTCAAATAAACACTTTTTCGAATATGCCCTTCTTTATAAAGCTTCACTGAAGTGACCTTTATACAGATTGTTTAGATAAAATATGGAAACCTTTATGAACAAGGAAATGTTATCGTAGTGACATTGTTTACCTATTTTCCTCCTTTAGAAGTTCACCTTTTGTAAATAAAATATAAGTTAATATTAGTATTCATTAAACAGTTTCAGACTGTTTGCTTTTCACTAACCTTTTATTACCGTACATTTTTATATGTTGTTATGAGTGCATCCTCCTATTAGTTTCAAATTCTGTAGTGTCATAATCACACAAAAGGCTGAAGTACTGATTATGCCTCAGATAATGCAGTTGTTAATGATCAACTTAATGTTAAAAGCCATTACTGCTCATTGACATAATTCTGGGAACATTATACTGTAGAAGTGCACCTTTTGTGTGGAAACAGAATGACAAAATTGACATGTTAAAAGTTGAGTGTCTGAATAATAGCCTGTGAAATCATTTAGACAAGACCATTGTTGCCTCTATTGTTCAAGGACTAGAGAGTGACAGGATGAGACAAAAAAAATGGGAGAAACACCACAACGGCTCCACTTGCAGGTTTGAAGGGAGATGCAGAGTGAAGAGGATCCCTATTTGTCTGTTTCCCTCTCTCTTCCTGGAGGGTCTTCGCCTAACAACAGAGCACCCTCCTCTGGCCACTTGCCAAAAGGGGATGCCTGCCTCATTTTTGATTGGCAAGAGACGAGCCAGGCAGGGGGTTGTTGTAAGTGCCCTGCAAAGATTTTCTCCGTGCAACCTTGCCTGAGAGTGATTGGAACTTGTCACCCATGGCCTCCTCTATGCTGCTGACTCAAGGGCTCTGGGACACGACACATTTAAGAGCTAGAAAGAGACTTCTGAAAGGCAGCCAGTGTATGGTCACTTTCCCTAACAACTTGTCAGCTCACTTTGGTGCTTTGCTACTTGGTGTTCATTTCTGTAGACCCTTTGGACATTTTTGATATGGAAGATGAGGGCGAGTCAGTAGAGTATAAAAAGACGGACGATGGTGTCTGTGGTGATGAGGGACAATGTGTGAGTGTGTGAGCCCCCTGCTTGTTTGGCAGGGTTAATGGGACCTAAACGAGAGGTATAATCCACTGGTGGATCATTTAGCTTCATTCTTCCATGGTGAAAGACTCAATTCCTTACCTTGACTGGCCGTTGAATAATGTCTACATTTGGTCCCAACAGCAACCGGATGAGTGAATGTAGATGGATTACAACTAATCATTGTTACTACAAAAATTGAAATCTTATGATCTGCTTATATTAGTGACAATATCTTCATATAATAATAATGTTACTGTAAACTTACTATGCCTTAAGCACTGTTCTAAATGCTTTATATGTATCAACAGGGAAGACTTTGCTAAAAGCAGACCAAGTAGAAGGAATGCACACCTACGTCAGACTGTCAGAGAGGAAGAAAGAATGGTTGAATTACCACAAAGGATGAAAACGGATATTCATAATGTACTCGAGGTTTTAAGAAAAGATAAACTGTGCTTAAAAACGCTTTATAAGAAAGTATAGACATTTGTTATGTATTTTTAAAGGTTTCTATAAATTGAGTTATTTTTTAAAAAAGTATTTATATTAAATTTTTAAAATAAACTTTATTTTCTAGAATAGTTTCAGAAGATACTATACAGCAAGCTCCCATAACCCCATATCCAGTTTCCCTTATTATTAACATCTTACACTAAT
>NW_004443969.1:19273608-19300267 GCF_000243295.1 Trichechus manatus latirostris | reverse complement strand
TACACAGTGCCAAGTATTCAGGAAACAGAAAGAGAAAGTAAGTATAGATAGAAGAGAAACTGAGAAATAAAGAAAGACAAAAAGGGAAAAAGAGAAAAAAGAAAAAAAAAAAAATGAAAAAAAAAAAAAAAAAAAAAAACAAGCAAAAAGAAATGCCTACCAGTATCCCACTGCACATCTGTGCAGAATTAGGTGTTGGTTCCCAAGCCATGTAGTATTCACCAGCTAGAAGGGGCTCCCATTCTGAGAAAAAAAAAAAAAGAAAACACACAAATCAAAACAGAACAAATGAAAAGAAACAAAAGCCCCAGGGAACCCACAAATTGGGTGGTACGGGCCAGGAAGCAGTTTCACAGTTGAGAGGCATTTCACAGCCTTTCAGGAAGAAGCAAAGATGGCACACGGAGCCAGATATTTGAGAGAAAGTAGGGGGAGGTGGTGAGAGGTATGGAAGAAATCAAAGGCAGCGGAAAAAAGCAACACCAGCAGCCAACAAATGGCACTCAGGGAGCTGGCCAGTGCTGGCGGGTGGAATCCAAGTGGCACCAGAGTGAAGCAGGTACTTCCCAGCCAAGACACTGTGGCTGCAGGAAGCAGAGGAGGCTGAGTGGTGGTGAAGAAGGGTGGGAAATCGTATATCACTGGTTACTGGTTGTTTTGTCTCCTTCTGGAAGCTCCATGAAGCTGCTTTCCCATACCCCTTGTTCGCCAGTCTCCGATAGGAGTCCAAGATGGCAGACCCGTGCTGCGTTAGCTGATAGGGGACCTCTGCATATATCTCTCATTGCTCTCTGTTCTCTGTCAGTTTCTCATTCCAGTCAGTGCTTGGCTGAGTTCTTTTTCTTCATTTGATGCTTCGGGTTTCAGGATTGACGTCTGTCTCTGTTTGACTTAGTTTTTCAGATCTTTGCTGTGGAGGGATGTCATGGTGCTTCTGTCTATAGCAGCACCATGTTGCCCCCAGGGCAGGGACATTTTCTGGATTCTCAAACCTACAACAGTGCCTAGTCCATGAAAAATATAATAAGTATTTGTTGAATTAGTGAAAGAATAAATGAATATCACTTATGAATATAGATATGAAAATATGAAAGAAAATAAAATGTATACTATTTTCTGATGATAAAATATTGTGAGCCAGTATTGAGTTAATCTTTATATATTTTTTTCAGTCTGGGCTATTTCAAGAAGAAAGTTTTTATATTTTTTAGCACAAAGTTTCCAGTTTATATATAATTTAAACCCTATTTTTCTATATATGTTTGTGCATGTAAATGGGAACTAACTTGAATGGAGCAGGATAATATACTTAGTTTGTCATCTTTCCCAGAAGGAACTCATGAATATTTTTTATCAAGGTTTATTTTTAATGAAAAATAATATTTCTCAGCTTCCCTAGTCTTAAAGGAAGTCTCTCTCTCTCTATATATATATGTATATATATGTTCCTTGTATGGCATGGTAGGTTTTTTAGCAGTTGTTTTCCTACACCTATTTTCTGTAACTTATTCTGCTCATCTATTAGCCCAGATGGCGCAGTGGTTAAGGGGTTGGTAGTTTGAAACCACCGGTCCCTGCTTGGAAACCCTATGGGCCAGTTCTACTCTGTCCTATAGGTCACTGTGAGTCAAAATTGGCTTGATTGCAACGGGTTTATTTTTATTTTTTATTTTTATAGAGATAAAAGGACTCATGAAAGGCTCAGGTTGTGTGGTTTCTCCTAAAGTGTTTAATCTTGGAAGCCATGGATTTTGAGTGATTAGAACAATTATTTTGTAAGTGTATATCAGTGACCATTCCCCTTAACTCATGGACAGACATTCTAAATAATATATTCCAACATCCATAGCTATGTATTCTTGAAAGTAATTTGTGGTGATAATTAAATTCTGCTTCTAGAAGATGGAAGGATGGACAAAAGAAATATTTGTGAAAAAGTACTTTGTTAAAAAAAAAAAGTACTGCTCCAAGTTGTTTTCTCAGTTGCTCAAAACTATACATGAAACATTTATTCTTCAAATAAAAGCATAAATGGCTTTGTTGGCTGTAAACAACTTATTACATTATAGTTCACTTATTTGGCATTGATTTAAATTACTTGAGAAACATTCTAATTTTAAGTAAGTAATTACATGTCACAATTTTATGTTACATTTTATTTTTTACCAAATTCTTAAGTATATAATATTTGGGTACCAATTCAGTATAATATAAAAATTATATGGATAAGTGTCAATTAATTAATTTGTCCTTGGAGTAACTTGTTTATTCAAAGCAAGTTAAAAATAGGATAACCAATATTTATATATTATTAAATCCATATTTTATTCAGATTTTCTTGATTTTCCCCTAATATTCTTTTTCTGTGGATCCTATCCAGGACACCACATTACTATGAGTCAGTATGTCCTTACAATCTTCTTGGCAATAACAGTTTCCCGGACTTTCCTTTTTTTTGAGGACGGTCATGGATTGAATTATGTCCCCTCAAAAATGTGTGTATCAATTTGGCTGGGCCATGATTCCTGGTATTTGTGTGATTTTCCTAAATGTTGTAAATCCTGCCTCTATGATGTTAATGAGGGAGGATGGGTGGCAGTTGTGTTAGTAAGGCGGGACTCAATCTATAAGATTATATTGTGTTTTGAGGCAATCTCTTGAGATATAAAAGAGAGAAGTGAGCAGAGAGACAGCGGGACCACACACCACCAAGAAAGCAGTGTCAGGAGCAAAGTGCATCCTTTGGACCTGGGGTCCCTGTGCGGAGAAGCTCCTAGTCTGGGGGAACAGCGAAGAGAAGAAGGCCGACAGAGAGAGAAAGCCTTCCCCTGGAGCTGACGCCCTGAATTTGGGCTTTTAGCCTACTTTACTGTGAGGAAATAAACTTCTCTTTGTTAAAGCCATCCACTTGTGGTACTTCTGTTATAGCAGCACCAGATGACTAAGACAATGACCTCGGCAGGTTTGAAGAGTACTGGTAAGGTGTTTGTAGAATGTCCCTCAACTGGGATTTGTCTCATGCTTTTCTCTTAAGACTGAGGTTATGGGGATAATTTTACTATAACTGAAAAGGCCTGCATTTCTCTGGAATATTAGTTTGTGGGGAGCAGCTCATAACAGTATTTAATAAAGGAAATGTTATTTATTTCAGATTAGGGAGTGTGGAAGATTGAACTGATATATGGATACGTCCCAGTGAGTTGACAGGCACGTAAATGACAAAAATTTCAGAAATAATTTATTAATTTTTTTCTTCATTCACTCAACAGACATTCATAGAGCACCCTCAGTTTGCTAGTCACTGCTCTCAGCACAAGGAATTAAAATCTGAAGGAGTCACTGAAAGATTAGCTTCTCAAACTAACATGCAGATAGTGTTTCCTGTTCAAGCTCTGGAAAGAAAGATTCCACAACTTCTTTCCAAAACCAATCACAGTGTATACAAGAAAGCAGACATTCCTGATGTCTACGTTGTTGCTTTCTTCAGTTTAAGCACTTTTCTTTTTTTTTCTTCTAGTGAAGATGGTGATTGACCATCACATATTTGTTAATACCATTCTATACCCCGAAGTAATGAGCCCTGGTGGCACAGTAGTTAACTGCTCAGCTACAAACCAAAAGGTTGGTCATTCGAGCTAACCAGTCGCTCCACAGGAGAAAGATGTGGCAGTCTTCTTCCGTAAAGATTTATAGTCTTGGAAATCCTATAAGGGTAGTTCTACTCTGTCCTATACGGTCACTAAGAGTCGGAATTGACTCGAAGACGACATTAAGTTTTCTTTAATTACACTTTCAGTAGGTTCTAAAAATCTGACATGCATTCACAATTTTTTTTGTGTGTGCCTTCCCAATCACTGCTTATATGAGATTTCTGCATTTAAAAAATCTGTGCAAGAGGATCTACATTGTCAAGTTTACAAAAAAAGACCAGACTTACGGGTCTGACAGAGACTGGAGGAACCCACAAAACTATGGTCCCCTGGTACCCTGCTAACTTACAACTGAAGCCACTACCGAAGTCCATCTTTCAGCCAAAGATTAGACAGGCCTATAAAACAAACAGGAGCTCTGGTAGCACAGTGGTTAAAAGCTTGGCTGCTAACCAAAATGTCAGCAGTTCGAATCCACCAGCCACTCCTTGGAAACCTATGGGGGACAGTTCCACTCTGTCCTATAGAGTGGCTATGAATCGACTCAAGGCAGTGGGATTTGGATAAAGCAAACACATGAGAAATGTGCCCCTTAGTTCAATCAAGTGTACGAGACCAAAAGGGCAACGCCTGCCCGAAAGCAAAGACAAGAAGGCATAAAGAGAGAGGAAAACTGGAGGAATGGACACAGGGAACCCAGGGTGGAAAGGGGGAGGTGCTGACACATTGTGGCGATTGCAATCAATGTAACAAAACAATTTGTGTATAAATTTTTGAGTGAGAAAATAAGTTGCATTGTAAACTTTCACCTAAAGCACAATAAAATAAAAAAAAAGAGGACCTGCATCAGACTTTGTTTTTGTTCATTAGAAATAATTTTAGATTTACAGAATAGTTATAAAAATAAAAGATACAGTTAGCATATACACTTCACCTAATGTTATCAACTTACTTAACTATGGTAGTTGTCAAAACTAGAAAGTTAACATTGACATGTACCTATTTCTCACTTATAGCCCATATTCAAATATCACTGGTTTTCCCATTAATGTTCTTTTTCTGTTCCATGATCTAACTCAGCATCTCATACTGCATGTAATTATTGTGTCAGTTCCTCAGTTTGTCTTGTCTTTTATGACCTTGACATTTTTTAAGTAACATTTTGATGGTTAGTTATTTTGTAGAGTGCCTCTCAGTTTGGGTGTGTCTGATATTTTGCAACAAGTAGAATGAAGTTAGGTATTTTTGGCAAGAATACCACAAAGGTGGTGTTGTACCCTGGGTGCATTGTATCAGTGGGTATTTAAGGCTCATGTGATTTAATGTGGGTGATGCTACCATTGATCACTTGGTTAAGGGGGTATCTTTCTGAGTTTCTCCACTGTAAACTTACTGTTTTTCTCTTAGTAATTAATAAACATCTTGGGAGGAGATACTTCGACACTATGGAAATGCCTTGTTTTTATTATTCTTTTTGGATGTCCCCTTTTCTCAACATTTCAAGGGTCCAGATCAAATTGTCTAAAATCAGCTCTATAAAAAGTAATTTCTCAAAAGCAGACTGGTAATTGAGATTGTCTTCTTCAGATATTGGTCTGTTGTTATTAGTGGTTTTATGAAAGATATTGATAAGAAAGCATTCTCTTAAATTAAATAACGTGAAAAAAATAGGTTGACAATGGGAACAAGACGCTTTCATAAACTCTACTGGGATAAGGAATAGTAGAACAACACCGAATGCCAGAGTATAGAGGGGCCATTCTGCGGTTGGGCACGTGCCTAACACACATATCTGTCAGTTCCTGTGAATATATATCACCAATTTCAGTTTTTAATTTTTCAAAAGGAGACTTTTAGTTGAATGGAGCCTGGGTGGTACAAAGTTAAAGCATTTCGCTGGTAACCAAAACGTTGGTGGTTCGAACCCACCAGCCGCTCAGTGGGAGAAAAGACCTAGCGAATCTGCTCCTGTAAAAATTACAACCTAGGAAACCCTATGGGGGCAGTTCTACTCTGTCACATGCAATCACTATGAGTCAGAATCCACTCAATGGCACACAACAATAAAAGTCATCTTTCTTCTTTAGAATATCCTATTTTGCCCCAACAATTCTGTTCTATTGCTATTGGGAAGAGTTACTTTAAAATCAGACCAATTTGCTACTAATGAATTAGGATGCTTTAGCAGTAACTGCATTGGATCCTAATTAGAAAAGGACAAACTTCTTTGGGAAAAAGTAGATCTCAATCTTTCTTTTGTTAGGCCATTATATTATTTTGAAGTCAATATTTTTATAATGCCCTTCTATTTGAATTCTCTATCTCCTTTCATTTAATAGCCTGGATATCTCCAACTGTCTCCTCTGCTACATCATTGCTCTTCTAAAAGAGTTGACTTGGGTAAGTTTTTGCTCTATGTCACCTCTTTCGTCCAAAGACCTCTAGCCTTTTAGACTTTCGTATTTTCTTTATTGCTTATAGTTTACTTTATTTTTTTAATGTACATTTTTTGTTTTTTCTTCATTTGTATTCTGCTGTATTTCTTAAATTATGTAAGGCACTCATTCAGTATATTCTTTCACTTGCTTAAATACCTGTAATCTAGGTTAATATAAAACAAGTGGGGATGCAAAGATAAAGAAGTAAGACTTTTGCTTTCCAAAAAACTTATTCCATCAGAGAAGTTTTTCCAAGTAGCATCTTCTGTGATTCCACGTTGGCTTCTGAATGAGATCTCACGCTCTTGGCCATGTAATGTGTCTTGTAATACATAAAATATACTTCAAGAGAATAAAAAAAAAGCCTGCCCTTTTAGTGGAAAAGGCAACTAGCAGGTTCTGTTGGCCAATGTTTGACTTGCTAGAATCTGAAGGTATGTGTGAGTGAGGACACCAGAGAAGGAGGAGACAGAATGAGAGAGGGGAGAGGGTAGCAGCGGGTGGAAGGGGACGTTGTAGTGCTGGCTGGAAGAAATCCCAAGTTGTTCAGTAGCAAAGAGAATTGCAGAAGGTAATGAAGATTTACGTGAAGGGGGCACGAAGGAGGAGCAATGAAACTCACTTGCTCCCTTTGAAGAGGTGGAAAGAAAGAGCATCAGATTATTTGGGTGCTTCTGAACCTTGGTTTACCCACCACTAATTCTGAATCTGTGGGAAATCCAGATGCAGTTATTTGTTCTTATAGGCTACATTAGGAACTGGTCCAGCCTCTGTTAATGTATCAGGAGGCTGCATTGGCTGCAAACAAATCCATTCCTAATGTAACTTGAGGGGAAACCTTACTGCCTTCGCCATTTGAATTTTTTGTTGAAAGAGCGTATAGAATATTTATAGTTCACCAAATAAACCTGAGGGTCTTTTAATAAACTCATAGATTATGTTACTCAAAGGAGTTTATTGAAATCATATCTGAATTCGCCTGTGACAATGACATTCCATAAGAGTTTATGGCTGTGTCCCGTGTGGAATAGGATTTCCCACCTTACCTCAGGGTTTCTGCATATCATTTCAACATTCAGAAGGAAAATGTACGAGTGACTTTAGGTCACTATACCAGCTTCTTTCATAATTTTTTTTTCTCAAAAACAAAAACAAACGTCAAAGCAGGTAGAGGTTGACTGATAAAAAATTGGGAAGAGCCCAAACCAACTGCCTTCTAAATTTAAGCACTTTTTGGGAAAATGCAAATTTTATACCTCATAGTCATTTTTGAAAGGCACCACATCTTTCTGGTCAGAATATTAGGGGTTTAGGGAGTTTGGCTTGATTCTGAGCCAAGAAAGAGCAACACAGAAGTAAGAATTCATGTCATCATAGCCAGAAGCCTCGATTCAGTCTACATTTATTTATTCTCTGATGCATCTGAGGAGCCCATAGGTGTCTACAAGCGTGGGATGATCATTCGCACCACTCACACCGCGACCATAGTTCAGTCCACACTCCCACAGGGGACTATTTTGCCATCTCGTTCAGAATTATGGTTGTTTCCCTTTCTTTAAAATTAAACCACTCCATTACTGGGTTACTTGAAGTCCAAAATTTTTATAAGTTTCCAAATCGTTGCCCATGTTACCTTTATATTCTCCCCTATCAGTACTCTGGCGCCGAATTCCCCTCGTCCCTGTTAGAGAGCCTTCCCGGCTCCAGCTGTCTCTTCAAATCTCACGTCTCACTTGAAGTTTCATTTTAAATCTCTAGCCTCTCCCTGTATTCCTTACTCATTTCTCCCTCGGCTGCCATTTATTTAACTTTATAGTGACATTTTTCTAACTCCATAAAGCCTTCTGAGGTAACAATTTTTATGAAACACACATGATTCTATTGTCCCCCACCCCTGCCTCAGAGGAGAACATAGCCAGAAAGGAACAATGGAGAATTGTTTTCTTCCAAACAGAACAAATTAAATAACAAAATCACGGAAACCTTAGGGTGAGAAGGAATTTTTAAAAATCGTCTTGTCAAAGCTTCACATTTTATAATGAGGAAACTGAGTTCTGGAGAGTTGGAGTTATTTGCCCAAAGCAATATGGCTCCTGTAGCCAAGGCTGAAATTGGGTTCTCTTGACTCCCATTCCAGTTTTCTCTCCATTCCACCATATTGCCCTTCCTAAATGTTTGCTTTGAGCCAGAAATGTTGAGTGCATAAACAGTTCATTTGGATAAATGATTTCCAGAACAATTTCGTTCATTCAATAGATACTATTCAGGACCCACTATGAACATGGAGTCCCTGGGTGGTGCAAATGGTTAACATGATTGACTGCTGACTGAAAGGATGAAAGTTTGAGTTCACTCAGAGGTACCTCAAAAGAAAGGCCTGATGACCTACTTCTAGAAAAACCAGTCACTGAAAGCCCTATGGAGTACAGTTCGACTCTAACACACATGGGGTTGTCAGGAGTCAGAATCAACTTGACCACAAACTGGTTTTTACTATGAGCACCGTTTAGGCACCAGGGATACAGAATGAATAGTCCCAAGTGCCTTCTCCATGGAGTTCACAACTAAGTAAAAGAAATCAGTAATAAATAAATAAGGAAATATGCAATGTCAGAATATATTATGTGACATGCACTATGAAGAAAAATAAAGCAATGTAAGAGAATAGAGACTGAGCAAATGTGTGTGTGTGGGTTTGGAGTAGAGTAGCCAGGACAAGTCTCTCTGAGCAGGTGACATTTGAGCAGAGGTCTGAATGCAGTACAGGAGTGATCCATGAGATCATCTAAGGAAAGAATAGTCCAGCAAAGCAAACAGCAAGAGCAAAAGCCCTGGAATAGGCAGGAAGGCCGTTGAGAACTTTATTGCATATACAAATAAATTTCATTTCCAGAATATAGGCATAGCTTTCAGATTAAGTTGTGGGTTTTTTTTTTTTTTTTTATGTATCAATTGATTAAAATTGGAAACTCTTGAATTCTAACAGATGAAATTTTTAGGACTGAATTGTACCAGATTCACTAGTTGTACATCTCACTTATTCTTCGACTCTCTGTAATTGTAGAAACCCAGTTAATAGGGGCTATCCTTTCTGCTGCAAAGACAGACGGTAGCTAAAATAACTTTTGAATGTAGAAATGTCGTAACTAACAGAGCCGTCCTAAAAACCTAGGTTTAACTATCAGTTAGGTAGCTCTTTCAAACAGGCAGATTATATACTTGGCAGAATCAGTCATTTCTTTGGAGTTCAGCACTGACCTTCCACACTGTACCCCAAAGGGAATGCCACATGAGAGTTTTATGAAGCCAGCGAATTGTCTCACAGGAAAAGAACTAGCACTGGGGCCATGGGGGGAACTTTGGCCATGAGCTGTTGCTGTTTTTGTAAAGCTATGCCCTGGGGTCTCTGATGGCCTAATAAGGAAAAGGCTAGCCCATTTTGACCTTTCTAGCCTGTTGCAAAGTCATTGCTGAGCTATTATTTAAGTAGCTTGAGGTAGAATAATGTTCAACTCAGCTTCCTGGAGCTGCATTTGAAATGCAATTAATTGACTGCTGTTAGCTGTCAATTAACATTTATTATCAATTAGTTCATCAAATTGATTAGTTGGCAGGACCTTGAAGTCTAAATGCACTCCTTTCCATTATAAATATGTCTATAAGAGTAAAAGCTACTCACTAATTGATGTCAAACTGGAATTGCTTATGTTGGGCTTGAGTCTTGTCCATACTGCATTTTAAAATCTATATCAAGTGAACTTGGATGGTACATGTAAGGTTCACACTTTTAAAATGTACATGTTGTAGTTGTTTTGGGAGCTAATCAGTAAATATGTCAGGTTGAAACTTTATATTAATGTCAGAAGTAATATTTAATAGGATTTGGAATTTACATTCACATGCCTAGAATAATGTTATTTTGGAAAAACATTCTGTTCCTCAGTGTTGCTAAATTTTCTGTACACATTTAAACATTGCCTATGTCAGTTGTACCATTTTGTGAGTCAACTAATATACGTGTGTAAAGTTTCAATAGCTATCTAGAAGAAGGTAAAATGTAAGTGTGAATAATTTGCAACTCCTCCTGTTTGAAAGACAGGTAGGTATTTTTTTAGTCACCTTCCTCAACCAAAAACTTTTCTAGAATATACTCACCATTCTAAAATACTCAGCATTCCACCCATTTTCTTCAAACTAATTAATAGATTTTTAAATTCCCTCTTCTATCCTTCTCTTTCTTAAAAAACAAACAAAACCCAGACATGCCACCATTTTAAAAGGCCCATTACTTTTCATTAGAAAAGGAAAATTGCAAATAAATGTCTAGCATTCAGCAAATGATATTTTGCCTTTTCTTTTATACAACTTGGGATGAAGCATGAAATCAAACTGTATAAGCTATCCCGTATCTATTTAACAAACACAAGATACCTACAAGGGATTATTCATTTTTATTGCCTTTGTGCAAAAAAGATAATTCCTGCCTCCTCCCACCCCAAATTGTGACCTAAATATGGCTGAAAGACACAACATGTGACCTGCTTAGCGCTGCCTGCCATGGCCCCGAGCCACAGCAGGAACTCTATTAGAGGGAACAGCACAGATGCTACCAGATGGCCAACATATTGTCCAGAGATGACCCATGTATAATTGCAGAAAGTTCAATACATTCAGGTTTTGAATTTAATTGCATTGACCACCTTACCTACTGCTGCTGCATGCTTTAATTTATTTAAGGTGGAAATCTAGTTTAAGAGAGAGTGAGGGAACTCCTTACAGTGTTATTTTTCTGCCTTTTGCCGACCACCAAATTGCCTAAAGGTATGATTCCAGGTGTCCCCGGCTACCTGAACGCCCAGTCATTTGTGACATGTTTGCTTGACCTTCATTATTTGGATAAAGAGTTTAATTTTTAATCAATTTAGCAACAGATAATATTGCCCAAACGCACATGATATATTTTTAAGTCTGTTTTTTTTTTTTTTTGAGAGGGTGGTGGGTGGAGTGAGATTGTGCCTATATTGCCCCTTTAGCCTTCACTGAGTTACTTGTGCAAAAACTTGGTTGAGTTTTAGTTGCCATGCCACCTCCCCCCAGCAATTTCAGCTCTCACAGGGTGAGCCATCAGCGGAGCATCTAGTCCCCAGGAATGTATATTTCCAGTAATCTAATACCTATGTTTGGAGGAGAAAATGAAAGTGATTTTTGCTGCATATACAAGTATATACTGTAGTCACTTAAAAATGAGAACCTGGGCTTTAGTTACTCTGGATTTTGTACCTTCTCTCTCTGAAGAAAAATGGCAATTATATGTTATGTAAAGACAGAGGACTATTGTTTCAGTTTCCTCGTACAGGCTGTTATTTCTTAAAATGTTTCTGCTGAGCAAATGTAATCACGATAGCATGCGTTATTAATTCAAAATAGCTTCTCAAATGGCTCAAGCTCTGAGATGGCAGCACGTTTGTTGCGATGTCATTTGTCATCATTCTTTGCTCTTCCGTAGTGCCTTTTCTCCAAGCCCCTCACATACTACATTTGCTTTGTGTCTATATTCAAGACAAAAGATAAATCCTCATTTTGTTAGAACTTTCCAATCTATTGCATCTTTTCATATTTACACTGTAGACCATCTACTGCTAGATCTGATTGGTATCCCTGATATGTCCTAGAAAGAGAATTCATGAAATAGTCAAGGAGAATTACATTCCGCTGCCATAATCTGATTTGAGAATGAATTTTATGGTGGAAGCCATGTTATAATACATTCAATGATGTTTTTCCGACACTTGTCACCATTAATTATGCTTTACAAAGTCCTACTTCTCGTTCAAAATCTAAATCCAAATCATTTGCACTGAAAGAAGTACATGTTAAGTGTCTCAAATAATCTTTCATTTTTTTGAAGAGTATATTCTCATGAAGACAGTTAAATGCAGAATACTGTGTTAAACAAACAAACAAAAAGGGTAATTTCGGAATTAAAAAGATACCCTAAGTTATTGTTTTAATAATTTGGACTTGCCGATCAGCATTTCAGGATATCACAAATCTGATGGGGTAGTATCCCTTTAAAAGCAGAATGGCAGCTGCTGTCAACATGGAATGCACCCCCAAAACTTGCTGTTTATTCATATCCCGGTTAAAGCTGAAACAAACAACTGAAACTAATCACGCTTGAAGTTGGGTATCGCCTTTGTGAGCTTTATGAGCCTATTTTTCTGAAATTAGAAATTGCCCGAGTGAAATGTTTCTAGCTAAACTGCTTTCTACTGAAGTCATGATTTTTACAGTCAGATAAATGCCCCTTAAGCTCCATTTATGTAAGCGTCAGTGACATCCAGTGGCTAGCAGGCTGATCACAAGTGCGTCTCCCTGCAGTGCGAGGGGCCCATGGTACAGAGATGGTACTGGAAACCGTGCTGCGTTTTGAGAATGCTGTGTCTGCGCACGAACGTTGGTTTTACCAAACACGGTCCTCTGATGAGGATGACTTCCTATTCCACCCTTAACTTTAGAAAGGAGACTTGGAAATTGGAAATCAAAATGCACATAGGGACTACACACGGCTAAGAAAACATAATTAGTATCCACGCTAAAGCCGAAGCTTGAAACTCTGCAGGTGTTATTTAGAAATGGTTAATCGGGGAGCTTCCACAGCTTTCAGTGATACAAAGAGGACTTGTAAATTCTCGCGAGATTGGTAACATTATGCAGAGTTGGATGATGTTACCATTAACGTTTCAAACACATATGCTTCATAAAGACGGTCCACCTTAATTTGAAAAAGGTACTACTTGCAATTATGTCAGCTACATAAATTTATTTGCAGACAGTCAATTCATATTGATCATAACTCGACCTTACGATGACCTTGAGGAAAGGTAGACTGTGACGGGTATAGATATTGGGATCAATACCAGAGTGCAATCGACTACACCTAGTACTGATAAATGGAGTAAAAGGTACACTATTTTCAGAAGCAAAGATAATAACAGCTCATTTAGTCAACTGTTTGTATAGGTTTAATATTGATACATATAGTTATAAAGACATCCTTGGGCATTTTCAAATGGTGGAAAACAATAGGGTGCAGAGTCACTGAGCACATTAAGTAGAAAGAATCATTACTTTCCAACTTCAAATAAGAAATTCCACAATATTTATGTCAACCTGGCTGAGAACTAGGGCATTCTCTAAGCAGTACAGAGAGAGACCACGATTCCAACTGCACAGGGCTCTTTTGCTTCTGTTTTCCTATCTACGTGCCAGGTCTTGTGAAATGAAGCACCCTATTACATGAGAACAAAGCCTCCACGACCACACATTGTACGTTAGTACTACCCTCCCTTGCACATTTGCCGTGGAATTAGCTTGCCTATCCACAGGTATAACCAACCGTAATCGTGAGGAAGAGAGCATTTGGTCTCAGCACATCTGTTCCACATTGATGTGTTCCCCTTTGCCACGGAAAGTTAAAAGAAAGGATGTGAACAAAAATTTCCCCCAATTGTTCCTTTCTCTTTGCTGGGAATTCCACCGAGTGAGCACTTGGCAAGTTATGCAGAACCTGAGTAAATAGAGTCCGTTGGCAAAATGGTAACAGGTTGTGCGGCTTAATTGGAGGAGAGAAGTTCAGGAGCCAACCCGGTGTCTGCTGCACCCAGTTGGTAAATTGTGCCTGTGGTGAGAACAGAGTGATTTTGCAGTAAGCTCATTTTGGGTAACTAGTGAGCCTGTTACTGTGAGCCAAGAAATATGAGGATTTGGTTTCAGCGTGTTTTTCTTTTTCTTTTTTTCCAGTGTAAAATATTTTTCTATATCATGAGCTTTGATTTTCCTTTGCCAGTATAATTTTAAGGAATTGGTGCCAGCACTCTGATATTGTCTTCCTAAGGAAGGGAAATGCTCAGAGACATTTGTGGCTATTAAAACCTGCAAACAGAAGGAAAAGGCTCCATTAGCATAGATGCCACTTGAATGTTTTCCCTGAATGCTTAAGTTTCTTAGTTGATCCCTGCATAATCTCCTGGTCACATTTCTCAAGCCACATGCTTTTTCACACGGTCTCCCTGTTTTTCGTGTCATTGTGTCATTTGCTATCTCCTTTTGCCTCTTATACTCTCATGAAGCTATTTATTAATAAACCTGTGTTTTCAGTACTGCTGAAAGTAGTACTAGTACAAGTAGTACAAGTACTACTACATCAATAAACCTCCGAGTGGTTCCGTTAGTCAGCATTCTGGGAAATCCTATGCTATACTGGAGAACTGTAAATCTCCACTATTGCTTCCCATAGCACAAATAAAGAATACCCTCTTACCTCCCTGACATCCTTGGTTAATTTTTTAGGGTGAGTGCATATGCTTGCTGAACTTGTTTTTATCAGCAAGTCAAGCATTGCTGCCATCCCGAAACACCTATAATCAAACGACATGCTAATTTAAGGTATTAAGAACCAAATTACTTCGGTTAGCTTCAGTCTTCCCATTTCGTGAAACCTTTAACCCATCTGGTGGGACAGGCAAACTCTGGACTTCAGAATTTTCTGTTCTGCAGCTGTGTTATCTGATTTCCAGTGTGTTATTAACTGACACAAGGAAAATCTCAGTAATTAGAAAGATAAGAATAGACTTTCATATACCTTTTTGGTATCAGACGGAAAGAGTAGAACAATCCTTGTCTCTTTATACCAACTAAAGAACCTCTGGTACTTACTATCTCAGACAAGGGAGATAATAGCATTTCTACACAACTGTGAGAAATGGTTTGGTCAGTGAAAGGTGGGGCTTCTTTCTATTTTCATGACGTCCCCAGGAGAAAGCAGAGTGAAAGTCAGAAGAAAGGAGGGCCTATGTAGGGAGGGAGGACAGTTACAGGGCCTGTCTGAATTGACTTTAATCCTGAGCCTGAGATGCCTTGAGAGTTCCCTGTAAAAGCTACTTGCGCTATGTATTTGACAAGAGAAAACCAATCTTTAATATGACTAAAGGTGCTGGGTAGCACATAGTTTGCATTTGACTAAAAGGTTAGTAATTCAAGTCTACCCAGTGGTGCCATGGGAGAAAGGCCTGGCAATTTGCTTCCATAAAGATCACAGCCAAGAAAACCCTATAAGCAGTTCTACTCTGTAACACATGGGATCGCCATAAGTCAGAATCCACTGGATGGCAGGAGGTAAATGTGCTTTTAGTAAGGTAGAGTTAGGAATCCTAAGAAAAGTTTTGAGTAATATCCCAGAAACCCCTGATCACGCTGGGGCTGGGCTCCTTATACCTGGCATCCTCTGTTCACTTTGTAATAGGTTCCCATCTCTTGGGGATGCCACAAGCAGCTCTCCTATGAGTTTCTGACTGTCCTACCTTGCCCATATGTGCTACTCTGGTTCCGGGCTCTGACCAGGGGCCCTTCCTGCCTCCCTACTGTGTTGTTGTTAGGTGCCACTGAACCAACTCTAACTATGGTGACCTTCTGTATAACAGAACAAGACGTTGCCCAGTCGTGTGCCATCTTCATGACTGTTTATCTCCTCCCTCCAGATCAATTTTTGCTGTTGAACTTCCATGTTGTAGTCTACTTTCATTTTCAATAAACATCTCCACTGAGAACAGGGAGCCCTCAGCTGTTGCCAAGACCCTGTGAATTGTCCTAGCTCCCAGCTACTCTTTGCCGATTCTACCTGGTCTAGCCCAACCTAGCTAGTTTCTGGCCTGCTTCTCTGGTTGATCTTGCACTGTCCTTGGCTGGCCAAAATTTGTCTTCAAGATTCTATCTAGGTTTATGCTCTTCTCTACCCACTTCTCACTAATTGCCATGGTCGCTGAGATTCTGGGTTTTACCCACAGCACCTTTCCACATGGATCTGCCTCTTGGCCAGTCTCATATGCTCTAGATTGTTCCTCAGAACTTGCTCTCCATAAAAATGTCAGTATTTTGTTCTCTCAGAAGTAGTCTATGTGTTCAATTGCCTGATGATGAATCCCTGGAGGATAAATGGATTATCCCATTGGATCTAAATGACATTTGCACTTTAATAGGAATGATAAGAAGCCTCTAGGATTTTCTTAACACTGGGGAGTGGAGGGAGGAGATTTTGTTTTAAGACATTGGTGTGTTTTAGTAGCAGCCCTTGAATGACACCCTCGTCCAGATATGTGTCAGGTCATCCATATACAGCGTGGCATCCAGCATGTCTATGCGTATCACCGTAATTGTGTTCAGAACAGCAGCAGCAGCAGCAGAAGGCGGAGTGGAACTGTCACTGAAGGCCACAGCCAGGCATTCTAGACACGCACCATTTGATTTAGACCCGGAATCTCACTGGATACCCACTAATACGTACGTTCAACAATCTCAACTTGCTGGAAGAGTGTCCTGAATTGCACCTTCTGGTAATTCAGCATCATGATAAGTAAATAGAGTTCTTTTGCTGGGGGACCTACCCACTGACAGGGACAAATCATCCTTGGTTAGAGACAGAAGATATTGAAGAGAGCTAAGCTCTCAATTACACAGCTCACCGTAGCTGTGCTAAGCACGGGGGAACACTAGCAGACGTGAGATTTTCACGGGACTCAAGGATTTTTTGAAAGCCCTGAATTCTAGGACTGGAATCCCAAATATTTTAAGACATGATTTTAAAAAAAAGCAGATTCCCCATCTATCACTAAATGAAATTACCCTCAAGGAAGAATGCTTTAGGTAGATTTTCTGCTACTTTTCTACCTGCTTTAAGAAAAAAAAGTAAAAAAGACTGCAAAATTGCAAAAGCAATCACACTTTACCATATTAATTAATTTTGAATTACAGCCCCACTCCTATGTAAGTGCACATGACATCCATGGTAATGCCAAATTAATTCTTTAAGATCACTGCTATTGCAATCAATACTAAATGAATTCATAATGATAAGATACTTAAAATAAAGAGTTACCGCAAAAACAATAAAAAGACCATCATCATCCAAGCTACAGCACACTAATAAAGTATTAGCTCAGTAAGTTGGTGCTATCTATGACAATCAATGGCAGATACTTAATTTATTTCTGTTTGCCCATGTCTTGCTTTTCCTGTAAGGGCCGTGTAAAAGCATATTCCTTTGATTCTACTGTAAATTGTACATACAGGAGGAAATACAGTGCTCTTATTATTAAATAATTGTGCTGTAGCATTTACTTTATATACCACCTCTCTGCCAAAAAACTCAAGGCGTATTATACACACCAATTTATTTTCTAAATGAATTCCTCTTTGCCTCTATTTCCTCTCTGAAAGTCACAAGATCTTTTCTTTCTTTTTGTAATCTCTTCTTTTTTTCTTTCCTCCTTCCTTCCCACCCTCCCTTCCTTTCTTTCTCCTTTCTTACTTTCATCCCTCTCTTCTCCCTCCGTTCCCCCTTCTCTTTCTTTCAGAGATAAAGGTATTTTCAGTATGTACTGGCTGGGAACTTGAAGATGGTTACTATGGTCTCTATACTTTTTAAGGCTGCCAAAAGGCTAGAAATTAATCACTACATCATGTTTGTCCTTTACTATGCATCCAAGAATCAATCACGAAGTTAAGAAGCATAAAGATCTTCCTTACTTCCTCTTATCTTCTCTCTCCGTCCCTCCTTCCCTTCCTATAATCCTTTGCCCTTCAACTCTTTCTCCATTCCTTCTTTCCTTGTCTCCTTCCATCTATGGTAAGAACTGTTTTGAGTATCTTTCATATGCCAAGCATATACTGGGCCCTGGAAATATGAAACATGAGAAAAACATCCTCACCTTCTAGCACAGACTGAGTCATGGAAAGAATACTGGGCTTTTTATCAGATTTGGGTCAAATCTTAGCTCTTTCACTTTTATGTGCTATTTGACCATGGGCACCTCGGCAGAGATAAATTCCATTTCGAATTCCTCTTCCTTGGGAACATGCAAAGCTATACTTCCCAGCTCCTTTGCTGGGAAGCGTTGTGTGACTAGTTCTGGCCAATGAATTCTCTTCTCTCTGAACATTTAGGCTCTGTCCCTGTGTTCTGCTCACCAACCCTGAGAGCTGGGCTGCTGTTCTCTCGGCTTCCCTTTCTCTCTGAGAACCAAAATTCCATCTAGGTACAAATGGCATTTTAAAGCTCTTTTAATGGAAGTGTTTGTATGTTTGTATTTAAAACTCAAAACTGAGCCACTGCCCCATCTCTCATCCTACAACATCAGATATCTTTCACAATGGTTTCTTGAGTTGTTACTGTTGAAATCACTGCACGTTCAATATCAATTTAGTTATATGAGCCCTACACAAACACAAGTTTAAATCAGTATTATTATAGAATTAACCTGTTGTTGTTGTCAGTTGCTGTTGAGTCAATTCTGCCTCATGGTGACCCTGTGTGTGCAGAGTAGAACTACTCCATAGGGTTTTCAAGGCTGTGACCTTTTGGAAGCAGATTGCCGGGCCTTTCTTCTGAGGTACTTCTGAGTGGGTTTGAACCACCAACCTTTTACCTAGTAGTTGAGTGCTTAACTGTTTGCGCCACCCAGGTACTCCAGAATTAACCTAGGATGTGTAAATTCATTCACTCATGTGCAATTCATGTGCACATAATTCCTTCATTCAGTAGAATCTTATTGAATACCTACTATGTGCCAGGCACTGTTCTAGGCACTGGGGATATAATGGTGAAGAAGACACTCATTCATGTCTCTGATCTCATTAAATTTGCATTCTAGCAGCAGGAAACCGATGGGAAACATTAAACACAGGATAACTTCAGATTACAGGAAATGCAATGAGCGTGGAGAGGGTGGGCTGTTTTAACGGGCAGTTAGTGAAGATATCTTTTGAGCAAGTGGTAAGATTTGATCTGAACCAAAATAGTAAGAGCAAGGCTAGTTCAACTACTAAGTATTGTTAAGTATGATGCCTGTTGCCTAGGAATTTTTCAAGTGCCCATGAAAATGTTTCAGACTTGGAAAAAAATGTTATTGACATTAATTTATGAAAATAATACTGAAAAATTGAAGTTAACAAAGTTTTTTTTTTTTTTTTTTTTAATGCATAGAAAATGTCAGTTTTAACTACACGCAGTCCGCGTCTTAACGACGGGGTTCCGTTCAACGAATCCATCGTAGGTCGGCTCTGACGTGAATAGAATACCTCTCTCTTTTTTTTTTAGTTTTCAGTACTATTGCCTTTTATTATCAGTATCTTTATAAATTCTATCTTTATTTGTCTTTTGGGGTTGGAAGCATTACATATACAGATATACTTTAACATTGTATGTAGTACATATTACTAACGATAAAATGTAAAAAAACAAACAAACCAAAAACAGAGAGTCGTAAGTATGGTGGTCGTAAGTGTGGTGGTCGTAACTCAAATATGTCCTAAGTCAGGGACTTCCTGTAATTAACTGCAACACAACTGTTATCATCTTATATAAATTCTATTTAATGTATAATGTTAGTATATTTTAATATGTTTGATCTGATGTGCTCGTTGCTGCTGTTGTTGTAAATTGCCTTCAAGGTGACTCTGACTCATGGTGACCTGAAACAGAACAAAACGTTGCCCAGTCCTGTGCCATCTTCAGGATCATTGGTATGTTTGAGATGATTGTTATGACTACTGTGTCAATCCATCCATTGAATGGTTTTCTTTGTCTTCACTGATGTGCTTAGAACCCACAAAAATCTCCTCAGATGAGAAAGAGCTAGTTGTGTGAGGATTTGGGGAAAGAATAGTACAGGCAGAGAATACCTCAAAACAGAAATGAGTTTGATGTGACTGAGAAAGAGAAAGAAAGATGTGGGTGGGGAAAGAGTGGTAGGAAATGAGGTTGGAATCAGACAGTGTCTAGATTTTGTAGAGTTTTATACAGGGTAAGGAAAATAGAGAAAGACCCTTCTCAACACACCATTTTTTTCTGGTTCAGATGTGTGTGCGTCTGTGTGTATGCATGCTTTTCTCAAATGCATTTGTCTTTAAGTAGTTGTCTTAGGCTGGGGGTAAAAGATTCTAGTTATTTTCCTGTATATTCTGGCTGTTCTTCTGTCCAGGTTACTGCCTTGATGCCTCCACTCGCATTCTTAGACCCAAACACTGTACACCATTTCTATGAATTAACCATTCATGGACCAAAGAAGAGCCTCCTATATACTAACTAGCTTCATGATGGTAGATTCTTGACTTTCAGATTTAAGCCCGATTCCATTTGGCTTGTTTTGTTTCAAGTCACTTCAACATGGCTGGTCCCCAGTTTTAAGGAAGAGTTTCAAAGCCATGGGCAAAAAATAAGAAATTGGGCAGTCATTGAAGGCAAGAGCCAGCCACCTCTTCTTGCTTAGTCATGGAACCAATGGTTCATTCCAGAGCTTAAGCTCAGTACAGTTGCTCCAAGCACAGTATCATTCCATTTGTTTTGTGATAATGTCCAGTTACTACCAAATGTAAAAAAAATCATAAAATAATTGCTTTATCAAAACTTCTTTTTTTTTTTTTAATGTCATTTGGTGGAGGGGGCAGGGGCAGTTTAGTGCATTGCTTGCCAAGCCACAGAACATCTTTGCTGCTTTATTTTTCCCTTCAATTGTCATTGAAAATAACTAGTCATAATGCCTTTGTAAGCCCCGCCTGGCCTCAGCTCCCAGACAGGGCCCCTTGGTTTAGAGGTCCCATTGTGGGAGTGATTTAGGTAGAGGCGGGATCATGAATAAAGAACATTCACCCTCTTCTTCAGAGGCAGGGGAGGGAGTGCTGGGGAGAGCCCTTCCCAAATGTCTTTTCAGTGCTGGTATTTGGCTAAGAGCTTTAATTTCATTAGACAAATGGGGGCTGGGTTTTTCCATGCATCTTAGCCTCCTTTTAATGTGTAAATTACACAGGATTTGCCACTCATTACAATAGTGATATGATTATTGGCCTCCAACAGACCACACTGCACAGGCCCCAGTGATAGGCCCTCTAAGAAGTGGCATGTGTGGGAAAAATCGGAGAGTGCATGTTTTCTGATCACCAGCCCTCAAGAGAATTGAATTCACAAACAGGAGGCTTCCACTTGGTTTGAGCAGAGTGCTTCATGCAAAATTGGCTTCTGAACCATGGGTGGATGTCACATGATAGTAGGTAATGGTGTAGTTACAGTGTGAAAGCCGCCCAGGGGCCAGAAGTATTGGGACAGGAGAAAGCTTTTTGGTTTGGCTGTTCGACTGAAGACACATGATTCAAAAACTGTGAACCTTACTTTCTTTATTCACAAATGGGGATGAAAACACCTCCTCAATACCTGCAGGTTATTAAGGAACATCATTTGTTGAAGGCCTGCTATGTATGACTGGGCTAGACAGTATCATAGACAATTTCATTCGTTACAATAACCTTAGAGGTAACCATGGATAAATACACTAAGAACCCTTAAATAAGCCAGTGCAACATCTTCCAAAAAATGCTCCATTGATAAAGAGTTTTGTGGAAAAATATATAGCTTAGAAAATGCTATCTAGTTGGCTACCCCTTTCCCATTCTTAGAAAATCACGGTGCACATTAGCACATTAAAAACTCTTGAGAAGCCCCATATTTAAACAACCTTTAATTTGTTTTTTAATCCAGAATTTCCTATGAAACTATCATCTCTCCTCCCCTACCCCAACAAATATATACATCCAGCTGTCTAGACGCTATGCCTTCCGCAGAGGCAACGGCAGAGGGCAGACTACTGATTTGGGGACGTATAGAAAGACAATCCACAAGTCCTTCTAAGGAGACACTCTCAGCTGGGACGGGGCTGTCAGAGAAAGACAACTTCTAGTGCAATAATCCTTAAGTCCATAATAATGATGTTCACCATTCTGACGGAACTATCACCATCTGGGCGTAGTCTGGGAGATACTTACTGTCTCTCAAACTAAAAATTTATACACCAGGGATGGAATATATGATCTTGCTTCTGCTTTCTTTTATTCATTCATTCACTGTGTATATTTTTTAGAAACTCAAATATACACCTATCTAAAGTCTATATTATGTCAGGAATTTAGCCCTTTAGTCATACAAAGCTGTTGTTTCATTAGGTCTACACCAATCTGAACTCTGAAGCACCGTTATTTCGTTAAAGCCTTCTAATGCCCACTAACTTACTCATTTCCGTCAGCCAGAATTAGCTGCAATATTAATAATATTTACACTTGTTTAGTGCTTTGTGTTACAAAGCAAATGTATTTCTTAGGGGTTTTCAGAGTCCATTTCCTAGTCAGAAAGAAGTTTTTAAATGTTTCTGAAAAAACAAATATCCAAAAAAACCCAAACCCGTTGCCATTTAGTTGATTCCGACTCTTAGTGATCCTATAGGACAGAGTAGAACTGCCCCATAGGGTTTCCAAGAGACAGCTGGTAGATTCCAACTGCTGACATTTGGTTAGCAGCCAAGCACTCTGGGCTCATTGTTCTATTGTTAGCTGTTGCCGAATTGTTTCTGACTCATGGTGACCCCATACACAATGGAATGAAATGCTGCCCTGTCCTGCCCCATTCCCGTGATCACCTGAGGATCGGACTGTTTTGATCCATAAGGTTTTCATTGGCTGATTTTCAGAAGTAGATCACCAGGCCGCTGTTCCCAGTCTATCTTAGTTTGGAAGCACCACTAAAACTGGTTCAGCATCTTAACAACATGGAAGCCTCCACTGATGGGTGGTGGCAGTGCATGAAGTGCATTGGCCAGGAATTGAACCCTGGTCTCCCACACAGAAGGTAAGAATTCTACCACTGAACCACCAGAAACAAGTTAAAATGATTTATTTGACACAGGACTTCTCAGAACTTCTAATGCGCATTGTGGTTTTCTAAGAATGTGATAAGGGGAAGGGGTGTGGTTATTGTACACAGCAGTTTCCAAGCTATATATTTAGCGAGGAAACCCTTTGTCCATGGAGCGTTTTTTGGGAAATGCTGCACTGACTTTTTATTCCCTAGTGTTGTACAGCAGTGGCTACCTGAGAGTTATAATAAGAAATTAATGAGGTAGTATTGGTGATATTGCCTAACATAGTGTGCACACAGTAGGAATTCAGCAGATGTTGTTCCCTAACACCTTGTAGGAATCAGACAAGCCTCAGCCTTGCTACCTATTGTCTTCTGTGTGTGACTTGTTTCCTGGTCTGGTTGTGACCTGGGCTGGTTCCTTGGTCCTGGTTCTGTTTGTAGCTCCCCTCTGGGACTAACAGCCAGCTCGCCTCATACCACCGTCTACTGGACACTTCTCTCTCCCCTTCCCCTAGATTCTGCCAGCCCGTGGACTGGGGCTGGACTCTACTTCTAGTATTTTGTCCGTCCCTTCTCTGAAGAGCAGCTCAGCCACTGCTTGATGCTGGAAACTACCTCCCCCAAGAAAATGTGCTGCTGTGTCCCATCCTTCGATCAGAACTTTGGATATTTGTGGTGGCTTGGATTAGCCTTGGGTTTACTATCTCATTGGACTGAGCATAGAATTCCCCAACCCTACCTAGCCTATCTACGGTCACCTGTCCATCCTTCCCTTTGGGAGCTCCCACATCGCCAGAGCCTCGTGGGCTTTTATTATCTTAGAAATTTCCTAGAACTATCTCATGTTATATGTAAAGAATCTATACCCATTGCATAGCAGTGGTAAGTGGCAGGACATGGCTCAATCGCTGGTCCCTAGCTTTCTGGGGTGATTCTCTCTCCGCCTTACTACTACTGTTGATTCTCAATTAGTTAATTCCCTACCTGTTTATGGGAGGGAGAAGGTAACTCATGGGCAAAAAAGTGTTGCTATAACTCTATTGGGCCACCTTTAGTAACTTTCTGTAGTAGAGAGAATGAATACTATAAAAATCCCTCTTTTTACTGAGTTATGCCTGAAATCATGGTTCCTCCAACAAGATTTGGGCTTATGCCATTCTAGGGTAAGCTCTGAATGCCAGACTTACTTCCAGTAGTAAATATCTTTTGAGAAAAGAGGGTTCTAAAGAAATAGATCTTACTGTTTCCAATGCCCTCTAGGTTCGAGCCCATAGAGAGCTTAAGGATGGAGCCACTTATAAGACACTTGGTAGTGAGGGCTGGTTGCTGGGGACAAGGTTATCTATGGTTTACCTGTAGGCTTATCAATGGAGAGGGGCCTGTTGACCCCCTTATAGATCTATCTCATACTCATTGACCTGACCATGTTCCTGCACAGATGCTGGGGCCACCTGTCTGGGTGGAAATGGCACCACTCTCCCACCTACCAATGTGGAAGGTGAATGTCTGAACACTGGCTTGTCATGCCGAGGCCAGTTCAAGAACAGGATGCCAGGGAACAAGCCTGGAGTTGGCATATCACCAGTAAAAATCACTAGAGGTTTCTAAGCACTGGCAGAACATTGGACACCAGGGAGAGTGATCTGCTGAATTTTAAGCATCTAAACTTCCACACCAGGAAGAAATAGGGCATGTGGATAAGAGGATTAAGGGATGGGGTTCAGGCAGTTCTTTATATATTCTGACCAGATCTTAAAATTTTTATTTCTGTATCCACACACTAATCAAATAATTGGATTATTTAATGTAAAAAAATAATGGTGCTCATAACTGCGGGGTGGGGGTGGGGGAGCAGAGGGGATTCCCCTCCCACTCAAAAACATGAAATTTGGTAATTTATCCATATTCCTTAAACAGTTTGTAACTGAAGATACGCATTTGAGAGACAGCTCAACTGTGGTTAAAGCAATGGGACAAAGTACCTCTAAATAACCTGCCCAATGAGTAAGCCTGTGACCTTGATCTTAACTTGTACAGAATAATACAGTAAAAACTAATGACTAAGTTTTTCCTATCTGAGTTCTGATAATTGCATTGATTGCCAACTGACAAGCAAATGCATCATCTTTGCCCTAAACTACTGATGCCATTTTATGGGCTCTTCATCAAAAGCTTTGAGGAATGTGATATTATATAATGTGAAATATTTTATTATCCTTCCTGAAATCAATGAGTTTAACTTTCCATCTTACTACATTCTGAACTGCTGCAGATGGTGTAGGTGGCAAATATTACACATTTGGTAAGAAAACATCATGGATATAAATACCCTTGTCTTTTTTCTCTGATCAGTGAAGAGCTTAAAGAACAGGATAAATACCCATCTGCCTGGAAAATTGCCTGGAGGCAGGGTGATGGACTAAATGTCTTACTTAGATTCCTTCCAACCCTCTGATTTAGAACTTCTCCACCGTTGCCAACAGTGTTCGTTCTGGTGGGATACGTCCAGGGCTGCAGACCCCTTTGCATATGTGTAGAATGCCTGAAGATTTTACATTGACTTAAGAACAAGTGCTCTTCCATATGGAAACACGCTACTTCTCAAATGCTGTCTGCACACTTCACTGGATGGTGTGGTACTCTAATCAGGAATGATGAATAGAAGAATGTGAATGGATTTTGTGAAAGGTCACCCTTTCAGGGGGTCAAGTATCTTTATGATTTGTATGGCTTCAAGGAGTGTGGCATGGACCCCAAAGGCATTACCTAAGCTTTCCTGCCAGGTAATGGCCTACTGAGACCCATATGGACTTGGACCAACAACTTGACACCGTTGATGATACTTCCACCTGTGCAGATGCAATGTGGAGTGAGAATGGAAATGGAGTTGCAGTCATGGCTAAAACTCACAATCCTAATGAGCAGAGAAAGAACACTTCTCTTTTCATTTATTTGTGTATTTATATAAGTGTATTTTTGTTTAATTTTGAATGCAAGCCATACTCTCTTTGGAAATTTTAAAGGAAACACAAAAGGATGAAAACTAAAACAAATGTGATGCAAAATTCCCCATTCCAGAAATTATCATTGTTAATAGTATGCATATTGTAGACAATTAACATTTGTGAGGTGGACATACTGAGCCCTTGAAAAATGGGCATATTAACCCATCCCACCATAGCATATAAGTTGACCCTGAAAATAGAGAAAACTATAGCAGAAAATGTGTCCACTTCAGACCACTAGTAATTCGCTAATCTTTCACTTGATGAGTAATTTTTGCATTCTCTGGAGTACCAGCTGAAACAGTTTCACCAATTATTTTTTGTTACTTCCAGGATAGGGAAATGATGAACCCACTCATCAAGCCCCCGACTTGTATAAGAACTATCCCTCCATCACTGTTCTAAGTTTCTTACTTTCTTTCTACTTCCATTAGCAGCGCTCCAGTTGCTCTCTATGTCAAACTCATCACCCTTCTTTTTTCTTAAAAAATTTTTTCTTGGTAAAGAAATAATGTTTTCTTTTAAATAATTGAAATTACATTGCAGAGTGTTACTTCATTTGTAGCAATAAAATCATTTTGAAAAGTGACTGCTGGTTAGCTGCCCAATTACCTTTGTACTCCATGTAAATTGATCCCTCCATCCCAGTGCTGTACACTTAATATTTCAAATTCATACATCAGCAATGCAACTAATTTTTTTGTTTCATGGCATTTGAGTTGCTCATGATTAGAAAAATGGCATGTGCAGATGATAGACTTTTACTATTTTTCCTTCCAGACTTTTTCTCTCTAAAAAAAGGTGTGCGTGTGTGTGTGTGTGTGTGTG